>NC_068407.1:22810537-22818037 GCF_023724105.1 Carassius gibelio | reverse complement strand
TTTTACAACATTTAAATACATCTAAAAAATTTTTACAAAATTGTGTTCAATCCATAGAGCACACGTTTGCTGTCCTGAGACCCTCAGGGGACCACCAAGGAAGAGGCCAAAGTAAGTTCATTACACAAATCCACTCAAGTAATTTTTTTAATTTTTAATTTATTTTAATTTTTAATTTTTTTAATTTGACACCCTTCACAGATCATTCTATTATTTAATAGAAAAGGAGTGGCTCATTATTATTATTTTTTGAATTTTGTGGCATTAACGTGGCATGACAGATCCGAGTTCAAACTGCAATTGCAATGTATCAATGTACATTAAAATAACTGCAAAGTAGATACATAGATACATACATGGATAGATACATTGATCAAGTATCTAAACAATGCTGCGAGTGGGGCTTGAGGAAGTGACGTCAATTGCATCTGCACAGTGAGACATAGGGAACAGAAATACTGCAAAATAATAATAATAAATAATAATGCGACTAAATGAGATGAAAAAACTTATAACATTGTTTCGTTTTGGTGAACAAAAATGAAGACATTTTAGCATAGTTTTTATTTTGTAAACCACATTTAGTCTTGTTTTTATTCGTCAACAATACTGCATTATACAATTAATTATAGTCATTGTCACATGACCAGCATTTACGTTGCGTTTCGACTCATTTTCGTCACATGATAAAGGTTCGTTGACGACGATATATAGTCATAATTTTCATTGACAAAAGCAACACTAATGCCAACCCACCAAACGAATATTCAAATAATCAAATATTCTGGTCCAGCCCTACTTGACAGTGATTTATATTTCATTAAATAATAGTATAAGCAAAACTCACATACTGTTTCATTGCATTTTTTTTAAATATATTGTAGTATTTTGCAAATCACATGGGTAGAGTTCTTTTTACTGGGTGGATGACCGTCAGCCTCCACCGAAGACCGTTTTTGACCCAGGAAAAACCCTGGACTTCAAACATCATGACCACCAACCCCATGCCCCTCAAATTTTTTTATACTGATCTGCATGATTTCACATGGCTCATGATTTTACACCCCAAAAAAATAAAACGTAATTCTGGCTACTGAGTGTGTTGCAGGCCTTAGTTTGTTAATTTGCTTAATGTAACAAGCAAATCTCACCCACTCCATCTTTCTCAGCTCCAGTGGGCATCTCTCAGGCGGACCATCATAGCGACAGCTGGAGTGCTCATCCACCTGACACACAAGGTAAAAGAACATTAAATAGAATAAAGATTATTATTCTTTCCATTGACTTCCATTAATATGGATGCGAATGCATCAAGCCGGAAACTTAAGTTGTTTGAAAAGTTTCGCATTTCGCTGCATTCCAAAGTTCCAATCTTGGTGACTCTTGACTTGCGAATTCACATCACGTGAAACTGTATCACCATTAGCAGTTTGATACATCACAGCAAAAAATTTAAAACTGCAGCGCTGAGAGAAAGTGGAGTAGATTGTGTGTTTTTACCTTTTAAATGTATCATTATGCATTGTGTGTTGATTTTAAGTGTTTTTTTTTAAACAACACTGCAGAGTATGACATCATATCATAATTGTTGCTGCGTCCAAGGAAACTTTGCAAGCTCAAAGTCTAGTGTGACCGCAGCATTCACAACCCTTCACACAATCTAAAACAGAATAATATTTTGTGTTTAATCCGTAGAGCACACCTTTACTGTCTTGAGACCCTCAGGTGACTACCAAGGAAGAACACAGAGTAAGTTACATTTGATCGCTAAAACGGTGTTTTAATCTGAAATGACACAAATGGACACATGATAAAATGATGATCTACTATGAATAGCTGGGTAAGAAGGGTTTAAGACAGCTGCAGCAGAGTTCAGCTCCAACCCTTATTAAAACTAACCTGCCTGTAGATTTCTAGTAACCCTTCAGACCTTGAATAGCTTGTTCAGGTGTGCAGGGCTGTGGCTCTTCAGGACCGCCGTTTGCCACCCCTGGTTTAGGAGCATACACTGTGAAAAGTCAGCTTTTTAATAACCTAGTAGGGCTGGGCAATATGGCTTGATTAAACAATGTTTAAATCCATAAAATTTTAATATTTTGCCACGTGCAGAAACATTTATTTTGGAATCGCAATGTCCAATACAATGGCATATTTAGACATAGGTTGATGTATCTGCTGTGTTGGCAAAGTTTTATAAATGATTTACGTTACAAATCTAGTGAGATAATGCACATGGTTTTTCCAGATTACGTTAAGCAAATAAAATTCAAAGCGTATAGAGAGGAAGAGTTTAGCCCCATACAGTCTTCACTGGTAAGTTTACCATTAATAGATCATGTGTGAACAGGACCTTTTCAGAAATCCCGGTAAATATGTTTTGGCAATCATATCATTCTTATGGAGATGACATGATTACTCTGAGCTGTTTAAATTTGTAAATTTGCTCTAGATGGATATATTTGACCATTTCGCCCTCACAGCTTTTTGTCACGCTTCTCCATTCATCAGGGCTCTGACTCTGTAATTGAATACTATTATGCGCATCTCGTGTTTATAAAAGCAAAACATTCTGACTGGCTACTAATGTTAGTTTGGTTGAGAGTGAAAGTTGCACTTCTCATACAATTGGTAGGCGAACGCATGGACTCAAAAGTGACATCAATCAACAAGATTCTTTATTATGATTTTTATTTTTTATGAAGGATTAAATGCTGCACGTCGGAAATCCGGCACAGTGTCAAAGAACTTTAAGGCCTGTTTTACTGTATAAAGCATATTTTTTAAATAGTAAAAATATATTTCACAATATTAGTGCTTTTACTGTATTTTGGCATACATAAATGCAAGCTTGGTTAACACAAGAGAATTCTTTAAAACATTAAAAATCTTACGGTTCAAAAAGCTTTGACTGTGTACGTTACCATTTACTGACTTATTTTCTTCTGGATGGCATTGATGCCATGATTTTACTTTAAAAATAGATTTTAATACATATTTTTCTTTGTTTTTATTATTTTCTGAAATTCAATTAGCTAGAATTTTAATGTGCATTTACTTGTCTGAGTAACAAGCAAATCTCACCCACTCCATCTTTCTCAGCTCCAGCGGGCATCTCTCAGGCAGACCATCATAGCGACAGCTGGAGTGCTCATCCACCTGACACACAAGGTACAAGAACATTAAACAGAATAAGTAGATGAAAATGAGAAAAACTTCATTCACAGCATTTAAAACCAGATAATATAACATGCATGATCTGTTTAATCCATAGAGCAAACCTTTTCTGTCCTGAGACCCTCAGGGGCACACCAAGGAAGAACACTGAGTAAGTTAAGAAGGGGAAAAACACAATGTCTGATAACATGAACAATGTCCAGGAATACAGACATGATGGACTGCTACATTCACAGGAAGTTGTTTGTTCTGAAAGTACAATAATAACCTGCACGTTTTTGTAGAATTAAACTAAATCAAACTGCACACAATTTCAAATCATAGTAAATATCATGATTTAATGTTATATAAACATTAAGGGTATAATAGGACATGACAGCATTATTGTTCATTTTAATCATGTTCCAAAAATAATTTAAAATGAAGTTACGCCAAAAATAAAAAAAACTATTTGGTAAATACCATCAGTTTAGAAATCATGGTAGCTATGATTTTAGTAAAGCAGGAGAAAAAAAAAAAATCTAAATTGCTTTCACGCCACAGCCTCACGTATGAGCAACATCTTTCTGAGTATAAACAAGTAGAGGTGTGTTCAACTTGACAAAGCTCTGCACAGGACCAAGAGAGTTACAGCAGACTGATTTGTAGGTTTTTGAATTGCTCTTGCGGATGTCAACATCAATCGTTGCCGCTTCTTCTTGTCGAACACACCTAGTGCTGCAGGTTTATTGGCTCACTGATGTTGACAAGATTAAGCCTTTAGGTAACAAAGTTTGGTATCGAATGACAAGAGGTTTTATCGATATTGGATGGTATCGTGGCAATTCGGTTGGTGCCTAAAAAGTATCGAACTCGATACCCAGCACTATTTATAACTTTGACAATAATTGTAAACCATGATAAACTAAGTCAGTTATTGGAGTATTGGAGATTTAATTATGTTGTTATATGGTATAAGAAATCTTTTTTATTTTTTTTATTTAGGCTAGTTAAATTATATTTCGTGCTACCAAAATCTGAAGAGTACCTGTCTGAAGGGCTACCAGGGATTTTTTTATTTTGTGAGCCCTGATTCCTATTGTGAAATTCACATCAGAGTCCTCATGCTGTCAACAGAATACCAATATAGATTTTTGGTCGATGTCAATGTAAAAATAATTGAACTAAACTCTTATTACAGTTATTATAAGAGGCAAAGATGTTTTATGTTTTTCTGAAAATTGGTTTTAATTTTACGGTGTATTTATTTGTTTTGGTAACAAGCAAATTTTACCCACTCCCATCTTTCTCAGCTCCAGTGGGCGTCTTTCAGGTAGACCATCATGGAGACGGCTGGAGTGCTCATCCACCTAACACACAAGGTAAAAGAACATTAAATAGAAATAAGGAGGAGAAAACACTAATTCACAGCCCTTGGCACAATCTAAAACTGAATAACATAATATTTTGTGTTCAATCCATAGAGCACACCTTTTCTGTCCGGTTACATTTCTGATGTTGAAATTATCATTATTAGCTTACTTTAAAGGTGCTGTAGGGAACTTTTGTAAAAAAAAATATTTTTTTACATGTTAAACCTGTCATTATGTCCTGACAGTAGAATATGAGACAGATAATCTGTGTAAAAATCAAGCTCCTCTGGCTCCTCCCAGTGTCCTATTACCATTTGCAGAAATACATCGTTCCCGTTGAGAAACAACCAATCAGAGCTGCGGTCCGTAACTTTGTTTGTGTTCAAAATGTAGAAAAAATGAACATAATAAGCGAGTACACCATGAATCCATTTTCCAAACCGTGTTTTTGTGCTTCGGGGGTACCGCGGCAGAGTAACCCAGTACCTTTGTGATTCTTCATAGACATAAACAGAGAGAAGTAGTTCCGGCTACAATGTTCTTCCGCAAGACGCAACCAGTTCTGTTTATTAACCGCTAGAGCGTCAAAAGTTCCCTACTGCAGCTTTAAGTTTTTACTTACCAACTCCCCTTTTGAGCTCCAGTAAGGCTCTTTAGCAAACCAGAAAGCACTGAAATGCATATAAGGGTCAGGATAATTGTTTTTTTTTTTTTTTGAAAATGGTAAACATTTTACCCTAAATAATGTGACATTCTTCTGATAACCTCAAGGCAGATGCATGTAACACTACATCTAATATTTAAAACCTTACAGTAAATTTATACTTACAGGTACTTCTTGTGGGAGACAGGAAAATCCAGTCTTGAGTACTGTAACAAATCAATGTACATGTACGTTATTTATTAATTTAAATAAGTTGCAAAATGCATAATTTAATTCATCAAAGCTACATAAAAAATTTAATTATCTTCTGTGTTGCAGCTGTAGAAAGGGCAATTCTGGAAACACTAGAGAAAATGGACATGAAGATCAACCATCTGACTTCACTGGTCCAGTCTCTAGTGGGGAACAGGCGTATTGTACCCCAAATGCAGATGGCTGAAGAGGAAGAGGGTGGTGTCTTTCCTCTAGCATCTATTGCAGACCTAGATAGGCTGGAACAAAGACTGGCAGACAGAGGGTTTATGCAGAGAATGGTAAGATCACTGAAACGGTCAAACCTACAACTACTAACAAAATGTTTGTGTGCAAACATGTGTGTGCATGTTTATACACACTACTAGTCAAAATCATGGAATGATTAAGTTGAAATGTTGCTGAAAGAAGTCTCTAATGCGTACTGCATTTACTTGCTAATGTATAAAATTATTATTGAAAAATAATGAGCTGTTATTTTTAAATATTTTTATATACTCATTAATCCAGCCTCCAGTGTCACATGAAAAAAATCATTAGAATATGCTTATCAGTTAATAGCAATTATTAATGGCAGTTATTAATAATGGTTCATCTTAGTGTTAATTATCATCAAAAACTGTTTTTGCTACTCATTATAATTTTATGAAAACCATAACTATTTTTAAAGAATCTTTAAAAAATAGAAATACAACTGATTTGCAGTGGTTAAAATCATATATTATTTTGGCGTATCATAGTAGATGCATTTGAAAGTTTTATTATAATCCTACTCTGTGCGGTTATCACCAGTCTATTAAAACATATGTCACTAGTTAAAATTACTTATTTCTCTGGATTTAAACATTCTTCGAAACATTTGGGATAATGTAAGTACACAACACTGTTCGAACAGTGCACTATGGTTTACAGAAAAACACAGTACAACCATTTTCACCTTGGATAATAATAATAAATGTTTCTTGAGCAACAAATCAGCATATAGATTTGATCCATATCCTGCTGAGAAAATTCAGCTTTGCATTACAAAAATAAGTTAGATTTTAAAATAGTTAAATATAGTTCATATAAATAGTTTCATGAAATTAAATTATACTGCATTCTCAATTAAATAAATGCATCTTTGGTGAACATAAGAGGCTTCTTTCAAAAAAAAAAATCTTTTAACTAGATGTGTATAGAATACAGGTCCATTTAATGCTAAAATATTACTTCAAAATGTACCTGTTGAAGGTGAACAGATTATCCATCAGTGGCGGGCCGAGCATGAAGAAAACCGTATGGAGGATTTGCTCCAAGGTGTTCTCCACTGACGTCGCCCGGCAGTTGAACTGGTGCGGGAGGGGAGACAAAAGAGGGATCCGAAAATCACAAATCGGAGCACTCCTAATAGGTAAGTTCAATAATGTTACACAAATACAAACAATTGAATAAATGGCGGAGCTGTCAGAACAACTAGAAATAATGTATAACCGGTTACAAATTGGTTAAACATAATCTGACGTGGTATCAGCCTTTATTAAAAATATTTAGAAAAAAATAACTTATGAAACACTTAAATTAGACTTAAAACATCAGTTAAGCCCTTTAGAAATCCATTAGCCCAACCAATACGCACGCGAAACAACTTGGTATAACGTTACTCGCTGATTAACAAACAGGTGATAGTCATCATACACAACGTAATTTGGAAGTTATTATAAAACCGATCGCTGGCAGAACACGATTACTTTCAAAATCTACACGTACCTTAAGCAAATCTTCTCTTGCAACTAATCTAGACGTGTATTCTGCACAGCACGGCACATGGTTAGGCTCTAGGCTGAATAACGCGGGGAGAGCTTTGAGGCACGCACCCTAAATCACGTGCATAGTTCACGTGCTGTCTCCTTGTTTTTTTTTATGTTGGCGTCCAGCAGCTAAAATTATTTGTTCTTTATGCTATTTAGATAACTTTGTCCGATTTATTCAGACGAACCAGATAAAGAAAAAATATCTAACGTTCATTTTAAATGTAAGTATTTTTTACATTTTTGTAATTGTTTCTTCTTACATACA
>NC_068407.1:22770528-22810037 GCF_023724105.1 Carassius gibelio | reverse complement strand
TATAGTTGCGAGGGTTAGGAGATAACTGTAACGCCCTTTCCAATGGTCCTTTCACTTTCCTTCCCAAAGCAACCTCAGCGGGAGTAAACCCAGTGCTTTCATGCCAGACCGAATTTATAGCAAACCTAAATTCGGCCAACCACTTGTCCCATTGGCGATGATTCTCTTCCACGTAGGATGCTATCATGGTCTTCAGATTCCTGTTTACTCGTTCAGTGAGGTGTGTCTGGGGGTGATAAGCAGTAGTTAACTTTTGCACAACTCCCCATTGTTTGCACACTGAATTAATTAGCTGAGAGTTAAATTGTGTTCCTCTATCTGGCACTAGATATGCAGGAGTTCCCCATCTAGCAAAGATTTCCTCTATCAGTATTTTGGCAATATTAGGTGCCTTGGCGGTCCTTAACGGGAACAGCTCTACCCACTTTGAGCAATAATCCACCACCACAAGCAAATATTCATTTTGCTTGCTACTCCTAGGGAAAGGACCCATGAGATCAATCCCAAGCATGCATCCTGGTTCTACAATTTGGGTGCTTTGTAATAGACCAGACGGCTTCTCCTGAGAAGGTTTGAATTTTTGGCAGGTGTGGCAGTTTTTACAATACTTCCATACATCACCTCGAATACTGGGCCAATATACAGTCTCCAAGAGTCTTAGTAGAGTTTTTAACTTTCCCAAGTGCCCGCTAAGAGGATTGTCGTGTCCATAGTGTAAGAACACTTTTCGATGGAGTTCGGGTATAAGCAGCTGGAGCTTCTGGCCTTTTTTCCCATCAGGAACACTACGAAACAGTAAGCCATTTTCTATCACATACTGCACTCGAGTAACATCCACTAATGGGTGCTTTGCAGCTTTAGATCTCAGCTCTTGAATTTCACTGTCACTGCTTTGTGATGCTGCAATTTGAGTAAGGTCTACTGGCAAATTACATGATTGAGCAGTGGTGTTGGCAACGGTGGTAAGAAAAAGCGAGTCAGATGGGTTATTGGGTACTTGGTTTCGAGACAACACATCTAGAACTACGTTACACTGCCCTTTTCTGTACCTCACCGTAAAGTGGAAGTATTGCAAACGAATAAGACGTGATGATGGTTTCGGATGTTGAAAGGCCCATGTTAAGGCAGCATGATCTGTTATAACTTCGAATGGACTTCCTTCCAAGTATGGTCTCCACTTTTCCACCGCCCATACCACAGCTAGACATTCTTTTTCTGAGACAGAGTATGCCTTCTCAGCTCCTCTGAGTAAGTGAGAGGCATATGCAATGACATGTTCCTCTCCTTCTGTCTCTTGAGTGAGAACTGCTCCTAGACCAATGTCACTGGCATCAGTCTGAACACGAAAAGGTTTAGTGAAATCAGGGGTTACTAATACAGGTGCTTGTACCAAGTCTTGCTTGAGAATGTCAAATGCCTTTTGACATTGATCATCCCAAGACCACTTGACATTCTTTTGTTTCAAAAAGTGTAAGGGAGCAGCTTTCTCCGGAAACTGGGGTATGAACCTGTGATACCAGCCTGCTAATCCCAAAAATCTTTGCACATCTTTGACATTTTGTGGTACTGGACAAGTCTTTACTGCAGCAACCTTAGTTGGGTCTGTCGTCACTCCTTTTTCCGATACGACATGCCCAAGAAACCTTAGGGAATTCTGAATAAGGTGGCATTTCTTTAGGTTGAAAGTGAGGCCAGCTTTGTGGAGACATGCAAGAACTTGATGCAGATGTTGAAGATGTTCAGAGATGGATTTGGAATACACAACAATATCGTCGATGTACACCATACAACATTTTCCTTTGATTTCTCGTAGCACATGTTCCATTAATCTCTGAAATGAAGCTGCAGCATTTTTCAGCCCAAAAGGAAGACACAAGAATTCATATAACCCTGTTGATGTTATGAACACAGTCTTCTGCTTACTGTCTGACTCCATCTCCAGTTGCCAGTAACCACTCTTAAGGTTGAGAGTGCTAAAGACTTTTGCTCCATGTAATGACTCGAGGATATCTTGAATTTGAGGCATAGGATAGGCGTCTAAGTGAGTTTTAGAGTTTAGACCTCTATAATCAACGCAGAATCTGGAGCCACCATCCTTTTTCGGAACGACAACTACAGGAGCAGCCCAAGGAGAGGTGGATGGTTGGATAACTCTCCGTTTTAGAAGCTCCTGTATTTCTGACTCAATAAACTGTTGTTTTTCTCTAGAAACCCGGTACGCCCGCCGTCGCACTGGTATCTCATCCGTAAGTTATGATACGGTGCTTCACTATACTAGTCCGCCCAATCTCCTGGGTACACACTGACGGCCAGCTTAACAACAATTATTCCAACTCTTTCTTCACATGGGTTTCGGTGTCTGCTGCTTGAGCAAGTTGTTGTATTTGCTGTCTGGATTTGTAATTACCACCAGAAAAGGGTATTGCTAGGTAAAAGTGCAGTGAAGGATACACATTGTGATGAAGGAAGGGAAGAAAGTTTGCTTCATCAGTTCCTTCTTCAGTGGGTAAGCTGTACTGAGCCTTACTAAAATCTAGCATCATCCTGCTCTCAAGTAGAAAATCAATGCCTAGAATAATCGGTACAGTCAGATCAACATCCCAAATGATGTAAAGGGACAAAGGCACTACTTGTTCTTGCACTTCAGATTTCCAATTAACCTTTCCCACTGCAGTTTGTCTTTGTCCATTTGCCAACAGAAAAGATTGGCCTTCGCTTGACTGATATGGTTCTTGCCAGCACAACTGTTTCCATAAGGACTCTTTGATCAACGAGAGGGTACTTCCTGTATCAATAATGGAAACAACATACCTGCCTTGTAGGACTATTGGAATGGCGATGTTCTTATAATTTTGTAGTGATACTGGTTCCTGGCAGGCATGCATCACTTGACTACTTGCATAGGGGAATTTTCGTTGATGCTCGGCAGCAGCCATTTTCTTCCTCTGCTCCTCACCATTAGCTTGACACCAGTACTTCTTAGACTCATCGAAATCACGCTCGATTTGAGTTCCTATCCGAACCAGCTCCTCAACATCTTTGATAGTCCCTCTTAACAGGCTAACAAGTCGGGGATTGCTGTTCCTTAGAATTGCTTGAACTATCTCCTTCTCCGTCATCTCTTTTCTCCATCTCAGGCATAAAGCTCGGTAATGAAAAGAAAAATCCCGGATGCTCTCCTTAACACCTTGCTTTCTTTCCAGTAACTTCCTAGCTGCTACCTCCTTGTGGTCTTCACTTAAAAAAAGAACTCAGGAATCTTTCCTTAAACTGTTTCCAGTTGCTCACTTTTCTTCGCTCAGCCCTCCACCAATCCTTGGCAGTTCCTTTTAGTACAGCTGTAAGCGAGGCTAAAATCTCTTCTTCATTAAAAGGACGTACAGCAAAATACTCCTCACACTGTTCTATGAACACAACAGGATAATCTTCTTGGGAATTAGAGAAACTAGGGAATTAAATTTTTACTGGAGGATTGTATTGTAATGAAGACTGGTTGCTTTGAACAGATTGCTCAATATAGGTAGAGTGGCTGGGTTTTGCACAATGGATGTTAGCTAGAGGGTTCTGGCTTAAGTGAAGTGAGGAGTGACATGTGAAGTGAGGAGTAATGTACTTAAAGGGTGTTCAATACACCCAGTTGGTATTTCAGATCATTGCCTCGTACAAGTTGCTATCTTTGTTAAGGATGTGAAATGTAAAAGTGCCTATTAGCATTTTAATGTATCATTGCTTTCTGATCATGCTTTTAAAGATGCTTTTAAGTGTTTCTGGAGTGGTTACACAAAAGAAAAATCTGAGTACACTTCATTATAAATGTGGTGGGACATAGGGAAGGTCAATATAAAACAGCTATACCTACAGTATACTCTCAATGACACAAAGGACATAACTAGATCCATGGAGAGTGAAATAGTGAAGCTGCAAGATTTGGCAGACTCAACAAGAGAAGGAGATTTCTCTGGTCAAGGTTCTGTGGTTCGCTCAAATCATCAAAATATTGCCTTCTCAATTTTCTTTGGCCTTGAACAAAAAAATGGACAAAGGAGACTTATGCACTATCTGCGGTCTGCCAGTACTGGACAATTGCTGCAGGAGTCCGTGGACATCCGTAAATATGTAGTTGATTTTTATGAGAAACTTTTTAAGAGTGTGTTCCAAGAGAGACCAGCGGTGGCACAGTCTTTCTATAAGGGCTTACCTAAGGTTTCCGAAAGAGGCCAACATGGAGTTGGATGCACCGATCTCCGCTGATGAATTGTATTCTGCATTACAGAGTCTAGAAAGCGGTAAATCTCCCAGCATTGATGGCCTTGTGGACTTTTATAAAGCTTTCTGGCCTGTGATTGGCAAATATTTGTTGCTTGTTCTCAAAAGCAGTTTAAGAAAAGGACATTTACCTTTGAGTTGCAGGAGAGCAATCCTCATTCTTCTCCCCAAAAAAGCAATAAAGAACTGGAGGCCGGTTGCTTTCCTTTGCACTGATTACAAACACAAAAAAGGTGTTGGCAATGAGACTGAAAAATGTTATTCAGCATGTTTTTCATGTTGACCAGACTTATTTCATACCCAATAGGTTGATATCTGACAATGTTATTTTAATTCGTGACGTTTTGGACCTCTCTAAATCATTGGGTTGCAAAATTTACCCGATTTCAATTGACCAAGAAAAGGCATTTGACAGAGTCGAACACTAGTATTTGTGACAAACGTTAGATGCATTTGGGTTCAGCAGTGGCCTAATAAACATGATTCAAGTCTTGTATAGTGACATTGAGAGCATTGTGAAGATCAATGGTGGTTTAAGTGCTCCTTAAATTTCATGGGGGGTCAGACAAGGTTGTTAATTATCTGGCATGCTGTACTCCTTGGCCATAGAGCCTCTTCTGCACAAATTAAGAAAATTTCTTGTTGGTGTAAACCTTCCTGGATGTGAAACCTTTTTTTAAATTATCTGCTTATGACGATGATGTTGTTGTCATTGTCAAAAAACAAGAAGATATTGACACCCACGTAGAAAATATTCATGAGTTTGGCATATTGTCTTCTGCCAAAATTAACTGGGGGAAAAGTAAAGCTTTAACAAATAGTAAGCAGAAAGTTAAGCAGAAAACTTGTTTTACCTGCTGGGTTAATTTGGAACAAGAGTAGTTTTAAATACCTTGGAGATGATACTTTTCTGTGTAGAAATTGGCATGATGTTTTAGAAAAAGTTGAAGGATGTCTCACAAAATGGAAATGGATCTAGCCAAACATGTCTTTTAGGGGTCGAACATTTAGTGTCATCAATGTTGTGGCACCGATTATCATGTGTAGACCCTCCTGCACAACTATTGGCTAAGATACAGGCAGTGTTGTTGAACTTTTTCTGAGACCGGCTGCACTAGGTCCCACAGAGTGTACTGTTTTTGTCAAAAGACCACAGATCCTCAAGAAACAGTAACAAAAACACTGTGACAGAAATGTCAGAAATAGCATATGGGGCTGTGACGTGATTAAGGAATGATTTGAACCCGGAGACTTGTCAATGTTGTGGCACCGATTATCATGTGTAGACCCTCCTGCACAACTATTGGCTAAGATACAGACAGTGTTGTTGAACTTTTTCTGAGACCGGCTGCACTAGGTCCCACAGAGTGTACTGTTTTTGTCAAAAGAGGAAGGAGGGCAGGGACTCATTCATTTTGCCAGTAGGGGCGCTGCTTTCTGACTTCAGTTCATTCAAAATTCTTGTTGGGCCCGTAGACCTTGTCTGGAGACCCTTAGCCAGACCCATATTGATCTGAGGCGGGAATTTGGGTCTTGCTGAGTCTTTGTTTTAATGGACTTGAGTGCTAAAAAACTGTGTAACCTCCTAAAGTTTTAACATGGACTGTGCTCTTTTTTTTCAGTTGTTGCAACAAATGTTCATGATGTTTGGAGATACATTTTCTAAGAATTTATTTATTATTGGTTTTAGGTAAATAATCTTTTCTGTATCTGTATAGCATTTTAGTTTTAAATTGTTTGTAGTGTGATCAACGTTTTACGTATACTGAAGTAACACGTAACATTTTAATTACATTTTGCTAAAATGAACGAAAACTGACTCGAAAAAAGATTCGTTCATTTTGCTGAACGCGACTCAAAAGTCTGAGTCGGTATAATGGTCCGAACTTCCCATCACTAGTGTCTCGACTTCCCACACAAAGCGTCAAATGATTACAATGCATTTTCAAAGAGGTGAGCAATGTAGCCAAACACAGACATGTTTGTCGGTTTCTAAAATGCAATGTCCTATTAGAGCTTTTTTTTTTTTTTTTTTTTTTTGTTCTATAATACTCATAACTTCTTTCTAACAAAGACATTTAAAAAAAAGTTTAATCGTGTGGTCATGTTCAAGTTTTTTATTTATTTATTTATTTTTATTTTTTTGCCGTAAACAATAATTTATTCAGAATTTAAATTAAACTTGTGTTTTTCATGCTTGACAAGCTGCCATGTACGACACAGACATACAGTAATTACTACACTATATAGGAAAATATAATAATTTCAGAAGCACAGATATTATTGTACAACCGATCTGGTTTGTAAAAAAGCACTATAAAAATATACTTAAACTAGTTCGTTTTGAAAGCTCACACACTTTTCTTTTTATTTAATTTTTGTATATCGCTTTTGGATTATTTTAATGGATTGATTATAATTTTTTTTTATAATTCATAAATTACTGACTTTGCAATAGAAAACAGTAGCTATTGCATCAGTCTGTTGTGTGTGTTTGCCTGTGTTTGTTTTGCACCTTTATTGCACCTGAATGACTGATGCACTTCAGGATCATCTCTGCATATAGCACAGGTGTTAACAGCATCCTCAGAGGTGCACATTGTGTAAATAACAAGTCATGATGTAACAGGGTTTCAGGGTTTACTGTAATCCATTTCTTGATAATTCTTGATGTGTGTGTGTGTGTGTGTGTGTGTTTGAGAGAGAGAGAGAGAGAGAGAGAGAGAGAGAGATTTTTTGAGATTGAAAATCTCTTTATTTTTCAAAACATGAGTTCTCTACAACACAAAGAAATCAATTTCCGAAACGAAACATTTTCCACAACAGAACATAAAACATTTTTAAGACACCAATTGTTTATGTATTCCTCTACATTATTTGTGGTACTGTAGAAATCAAAATCAACTTTCAATCTATATTTCACCATTTTAACAAAAACAGTGTTTATGTCAAATTCTAAGGACTCTTCAATCTTATTTCTTCTACTGAGGTAGCCATTTTTGCTTGACCAAATAAAAAGTTAAACAATTGACATTTCACTCTCCTTTTCTGACTATAACTAAAACCAATAATAAATAAATTTTTAGAAAATGTATCTCCAAACATCATGAACATTTGTTGCAACAACTGAAAAAAAGAGCACAGTCCATGGTAAAACTTTAGGAGGTTACACAGTTTTTTAGCACTCAAGTCCATTAAAACAAAGACTCAGCAAGACCCAAATTCCCGCCTCAGATCAATATGGGTCTGGCTGAGGGTCTCCAGACAAGGTCTACGGGCCCAACAAGAATTTTGAATGAACTGAAGTCAGAAAGCAGCGCCCCTACTGGCAAAATGAATGAGTCCCTGCCCTCCTTCCTCTTTTGACAAAAACAGTACACTCTATGGGACCTAGTGCAGCCGGTCTCAGAAAAAGTTCAACAACACTGTCTGTATCTTAGCCAATAGTTGTGCAGGAGGGTCTACACATGATAATCGGTGCCACAACATTGACAAGTCTCCGCGTTCAAATCATTCCTTAATCACGTCACAGCCCCATATGCTATTTCTGACATTTCTGTCACAGTGTTTTTGTTACTGTTTCTTGAGGATCTGTGGTCTTTTGACAAAAACAGTACACTCTGTGGGACCTAGTGCAGCCGGTCTCAGAAAAAGTTCAACAACACTGCCTGTATCTTAGCCAATAGTTGTGCAGGAGGGTCTACACATGATAATCGGTGCCACAACATTGACAAGTCTCCGGGTTCAAATCATTCCTTAATCACGTCACAGCCCCATATGCTATTTCTGACATTTCTGTCACAGTGTTTTTGTTACTGTTTCTGTTATAATTTAATAAAATGAAAACAATAAAAACATTTTTATAAATAAAATACTGACTAATTTGTCTTTTTGACTGTCTATCAGTAAATGAACACTAGGCTATATAATAATATAATAATCCAAGTATTTATAGCCTAGTTTAATTTTTAATCCAATTTTGAGTTTGCTGGTATAATAATTGCTTTTCCTAGGCAGACTTGACATATTGGTCTAATATGTATAAGATGCTTGCTCAAAAAGGACATGATGACATAAATTAAAAGCAAATAACATTTTGAATCCTAAACAAGTAACACTACAGTTCTATAGTCTAATCTGAAGAATTAACTCAAAAGACCTAAATCATACAACAAGGTCAGTTTTGAAGATTAGGATTCATAAAAAAAAAAAAAAAAAAAAAATATCAAAGTGATGTCGCCGTCATAGAGACGACTCATTTTTCCCTACTGACATTAAAGATTCGTTCAAGAATGACACATCACAAGACACCAAACAAAGAGCTGGTAGGTAACCTTTATGTTTGTTTTAATATGTTTGTATGGTTTTCTCAGATCAATGCGCTATCAAACAATATACAGTCATGTTGATTTGCATATTTTGTATCAGTTTATTTTGTGACAGTGACAGTGACCACATAGCAAGATTGCACCAAATGACAATATGCACAGAATGTTCCATAATAATAATTGTCTGGTGACACGTTACTTGTTAATGCATGAGAGTAAGTCAGTTAGATAATCAGTTAAATTGTGAGGCCTAACTAAGTCATTTACACGTGAAATGACATGGATGCATTCTGTACATTTCATTCACAATTTGATTTTTTTTTTTTTTTTGAGATTGAGAATAACAGACACACAAAAGTGTTTCTTTTGAAGCCATGAAAAGAAGTAAAGATACAAGGAGTTTCTTTCAAAGAAAAGATTTAAAAAAATATTTTTTTTCAAATTTAACTTAATGGATATATACAGGGATGACCAAAAAAAAAAAACTAAATTAATCAAAAATGTGCTTTATTACTGCATTTGTTTACAAGTTACTTTATTAAAGTTACAAAATAATAAAATCAATAGGATTTACATAATATACTGTAGAATTTCGCTTTTATTTATTTTATTTGGTCACTGGTGGCAACCCCATTTGAAGGCAGTGCCCCAGCATTTGCTCTAGACATGCCCCTGGTTATGGGCAGCTTTTTTGTTTGTATATGATAGCTTTTTACATTTCCAAAAATGTCCAATTCCCATGAATTCCCAAAATTTTCCATAATTTCCTGTTAAGTTTGAAAGTAAAAAGTTTAAAAGTTAAAAAGTTAAAAGTAAAAATGCATAACAGGAGCGAACTACAACAGGTTAAGCTGTCAGCTGTGTGGAACATTAACAAATTTGTTAACAATTTTAGTTTATAATCAGTAGTAATAAGGCTTCTTCTTATTAAAATATTTAGTCTAAATGCTGTGTTCTATTAATGTGTAAACTTCATATTATTTGTAGCACAGTTGCCATCAAATAATTACAATAAGCGTTTGTAATTACAGAAAGTGTTTGGTTCCAAAACGCAATAAATCCACTTCGATTAATTTGAGTAAAAATGTGTTTTCTTTACCAAGAAATTGGCAAGATGAAAACCACTATTTTCTGTTTCAAATTTGTATTAATTTTTATTTCAAAATTAATTACAGCAATAAAAAAAAATAAATAATCATGAACAAAATGAAGAACAATATCACATTAGACCAAATATATTCCAAAATTACATTTCCCTTACATTTAACTTCCAAAAGTGCATTCATCTTTGCCATGTTACATTAATTTAGTTAACTAGTGCAATGTGCTGAATTAACAGAAACATAAATGGCATTAATAAATCACTTACACTGAAAAGCTATGCAATATCTAATGAACACGATATAGCGTAGTATTAAATGCATCTGAATAATTTCCATCTGAAAGCATGTGGGGAAGCTGTGGCCTAATGGTTAGAGAGTTGGACTTGTATCCTCTAGGTCACAGGTTTGAGTCTCTGCCCTGGCAGGAGTGGTAGGTGGGAGGGAGTGAATGAATAGTGCTCTCTTCCACCCTCAAGACCCATGGCTGAAGTGCCCTTGAACAAGCAACTGAACCCCCAGTTGCTCCCTGGGCGCTGGATATATAGCTGTCCACTGCTCTGGGTGTGTGTTCACTTCTCACTGCTCGGTGTGTGCACTTGGATGGGTTAAAGGGGTCATTTAATGCCCATTTTCCACAAGTTGATATGATTCTTTAGGGTCTTAATGAAAAGTCTATAACATAGTTTGTTTAAAAATTCTCAATCGTAGTGTAACAAACAAATTTTTTATCCAGTCAAAAACAGCTCTTTTCAAAACACGCTGGTTTGTGGCATTCTCCTTTAATGCTAATGAGCTCTGCTGACCCCGCCTCTCTCTTCTGATCTGCTCTCTGAAAGACTGTTTACTTTCGCCACATTCATAGTGAAACTTGCTAATTAACACATTATTAGAAAAGGTGATTTGCAAAGATTCATTTAAATACATTATACTCACTGCTTCTTTAGGTGAGGCTGGATCATTAATGATTCACGAGAACATAAACACATTTCTTTCAGATACAAACGTAAGTTAATTCTCTGTGATTTCAGTCGCAGTAAATTACTACTGCTATGTTCATTATTACATCCAACAACAAAACACCTCAATCACTAAGAAGTCTGCATCTCTAACTGATGACGGCTCACTCAGGGTCTGAGGTAAAACAATAAGGCCAGGAAGGAAAATGGCAAGGAAAATGCATGCAGGTCCCCTACCCTCTTGATGGAGGCCAGTGCAAGCAGGAGCAGAGTTTCAATGAAATAAACTTTAGCTCAACTGAATGCAAAGGCTCATATGGGCCCTGCTGTAGTCATTTAAAGGGGGGCGAAATGCTATTTCATGCATACTGAGTTTTTTACACTGTTAAAGAGTTGGATTCCCATGCTAAACATGGACAAAGTTTCAAAAATTAAGTTGTACGTTTGTACGTTCGACGGAGTTGTGCAAGTGTTTTTGTTTGTTCCCTGCATTTCGAAGATGCTTGTTTTAAGCACCTCAAGTAAACCTTGTACACCTTTAAAGAAAAAAAAAAGACGACATAAAGTGGAACTTAGTCATTTTCCAAAACCGTGTAACGGAGGCCAGCGAGTAGTGCTGTGCAGGTAAACCTCCCCGATCTCAAGAGACGCACTAGCAACAGACGCTAGTGGCTGTAGCCATTTAGCCTCCTTGTTAAAGGAGACCCGGGTTCGAGCCCCGCTTGGAGCGAATGCGAGGAGCATCAGAAAGGACCCGGGAGAGAGGGGTTACATAAGCAAATATATACAGTTTCAATACATACCACATAGAGACGCTGTTGTAGTCGTTGCTGCTGCTGCTCTCGTTCAGTTTCAGCTTCGGGATCTTATTCTGGATCATAAATAAACGGCTGAATCTGACTGTTAGCCATGGTTTGTTTTGGATGATGTTTTTTTTTTTTTCCTCACGGTAATGTCACAACTTCCAAAAGCTCTCAACGCAAAAGCCTATTCGCGCTCGTGATTCTTTAGCTCCGCCCACACGTCACGCCTCCAGCGGCTCGTGTTTTTCCGAAAAAAATCGCACAGACTATTTTTCTCTTATAAATATAAGAAAACTTAAGACTTTTTGGAGATATGAAGGATGCAGTACTACTCTATAGGTACTCAAGATTAACAGGAGATTGAGTGAAAATGAGCATTTCACCCCCCCTTTAAGCACTAGAGACAGGTCCCAAGAGGGTATACAAGGGGGCTGGGATGGATTTAACCTCCTGGCCCCTCTAAGGAATCTGACGATGAGGTCATGCTTACCCAAAGACTTCCCATTGACGGGGTCATGGTACGCAGTAATAGCAGCAACCTGGAATTTGAGGGTGGAGGGAGACAACCTTCGCCGAAGTGATGGTGTTCGCTACCTCTTGGGATAGGTCACCTAGAACCTCCGCGTCCCGTCCAGGGACCAGACATGGAGTTTCCAAAGTTCTGGACACAGGTGCCAAATGGTGCCAGTAGATCCTTCGTCAGAGGAATTGGCCAAGGAGGGGCTGTCGCAAGGAGCACTAGTTCAGGGAACCAGGTCCGCATGGGCCAATACGGCGCTACTAGCAATACTTGCTCCTCGTCCTCCCGGACTTTGCACAGTGTCTGTGCGAGAAGGCTCACTGGGGGAAACGCATACTTGCGTAGGTCCCGCGGCTGTGTATGTCCGTGCTGACAGTTCCCTCGGTCAGGGAGTAGAACAACTGGCAGTGAGATGTCTCTGGAGAAGCAAACAGGTCTACCTGAGCGGCTCTGAACCGCCTCAAAATCAGCTGGACCGTAAGGGGATGGAGTCACCATTCTCCCGGGAGCATTGCTCAAGACAGCTCGTCGGCTGTACAACTGAGCAGGCCTGGAATGTGAATGGCACGAAGTGGTGGAGGCATCCGTGTAAACCATAGCATGCCTGGAGATCTGCTCTAGGGGCACCCCTGCCCAGAGAAATGCAAAATCTGACCACGGAGTAAGGTTTTGGCGAGAAGTGCCCTTAGGACCCATATAAGGAAATTCCACTCCATCTAACGTCACACAGACCCATAATTGAAAAAAACTTTCCGAAACTTGTGACAAACCGGAAGTACAACTTAATTTTTGAAACTTTGTCCATGTTTAGCATGGGAATCCAACTCTTTAACAGTGTAAACAACAGTCTATGCATGAACTAGCATTTCACCCCCCCTTTAAGCAATATTGCTGAATTAAAGGGGTCATAAGATGGGATTTAAATCTTTCATTTTTCTTAGGAGTGTTACAAGCTCTTGGTGCATAAAATACAAGATCTGTGAAGTTATAAAGACTAAAGTCTCAAATCCAAAGAGCTATTCTTTATAAGAGTTAAGAGTTAACGGCTTGTTCTAACATGTCCCTACATATCATGATGTGAGAAGAGTTGCATAACACTGCCCAAATGTTCACGCAAAGAAAGGAGGCATAACTTTGATTCTCACTGTAGTATTGTTGCTGCTGCTGTTGTAGAGATGCTGTATGTTTCATTGTGAAAGCAGAACTACATTGTTTTTTGGCCTCCTAAAAGAGAACGATATTCAATCATCATGCCTAACACTGATCCATGCTGGTTGCTGAGGAAATATATCAATTTCTCACTATGAATCACTGGACTGGCTATCACTGTTGCCAAAGCGGAATCCAGCCCGGAGTCGTCACATGTGGTTGTCCCCCCAGCTGGGCCTTTGTCGAATCTGCTGGCCACGCTGTTTTCAAGCCCACTGGCCACCACAACAACCCAAATATTCAGATGCGTGCAGCACTTTTTATGGAGGAATGTTTCCAGAAATTGGGAAATAAGCCTACAATGCTGTCTACACACATATTCTATAAAGTGGGGCAGTTCCAACTATACAAGGACAGTCTGGTTCACAGCCCGTTAGTACATTTTCTTATTAAATGCATCATAAAAACCTAGTTTAAAATTTGACTGTTTGTTTTTAAAGCTCTGAGTGGAACGGACCCCGAATATCTCTGTCATATTTAAACCCAAAGGTCTTCTGAGCAAAGAGTACAGTGAGTACAACTTTTGATTTGATTTTAATATTACGTTGCTAAAAAAGCACATTATGTTTTGTATTTGGGGTAATGCATTGTGTTTATGCAGTTTAAGGTTAAAAACAACAAATGCAACACAACGCATAAAGTACAATATAAGTCATTATAATCAGTAATTATGTCCCCACTGGATGCAGCAAATGCCTTGATTGTAAAAGGTTTTATTGGTTTTGTGTCATTGCGCCAGGACACGGGTGGCATCACAGTATGGTAAGGGCACAACATTTCCATCATGCTTGAGGTATTCAGCACACATGAGGTAATGTTTAGCAGTTACAGTATTCATTTATATGGATGAATCTGAAGTTAATTTGTTTCAGGTGTTTTAATCTGAGGTGTGCTGTAAGCCATTTTAATTATTCACTTTGTGATGAACCACCATGATAATACATATGACCCTTCCCCATAGTTTTATATAGCAGATACAATTGTCCTAATAAGCTAATGCAACACAACTGAAGATTTTGTCACTTAAACTTAAAATAAGTTTGATTAATTGTTAAATTCGGACAAAACCTGCATTTGAACATAGTATAATTATAAAGCAATTATACTCAGTTAAACAAACTGCATGATATTAAAATGTATGTAATGTAAATTATAACTATTATTATTTACCTTTATATCACTTTGTCAATTGCAGTTTTTGTGAAATTGTTCTCAAGATGATGGCTTTATCAGTTTAATTACAATTGATGTTCTGTAAAAATATTGACCAGAGAGGATGCTGGCTGAAATATTTTCAGAGTTAAGATGAGTTTAACTGTCTTTTTAAACCAGGGGTAAAATAAAGCATAGATCATAGGATTCAGACCTGAGTTAATATACAAGACCCACATCAAAACATTTATGGTTGTGGATGAAACTGCTAATATGGAACAGATATAATACGGAATCCAACAAAGCAGATAAACTGTGACAATGATTCCTAATGTCAGAGCAGCTTTGCTCTCAGTTTTCCTTCTCACTGAACCTTCATTTATGCATTTGCCACCCTTCATCAGGGTGTTTATAACTTTCACTTGCTGATGTACAATGTAGAAAATCCTCAAATATAATGATATAATCAGGATACAAGGAAACATAAAACACAAGATCAGATCAGTGACTCTCCAAGCAAAATCCATCATAACAGAACACTCTCCATAACACGTTTGTTTTGCGTGAAATGTCAAAATAACCGTTATTAATTACATAGGCAGTGCTATAAGTTGAGGAGAAAACCCAGCTCAAACAGATGCTTATTAATGTTTTAGTCATGGTTATTTTCTGTGGGTACAGTAAAGGGTGACAAACAGCCACATAACGATCAACAGCAATTAGAACTAAATTACTAAGATGCTGAAATGACTAGCCCCGATATTGACAAAAACAGTCCACAGAAAGTCTCCCCAAAGTACCAGCACATCTCAATCAGCCTTATGGCCTCTATGGGCATCACAAGTCCAATAAGCATGTCGGCCACTGCCAGAGAGAGAATGATCAGGTTTGTTGGAGTGTGAAGCTTCTTGAAGTGAGAGATGGAGATGATCACCTGCAGGTTCAGAAACACAGTCCATGCTGACAGCAATGAAAAAAACAAATACATGACATTGGATTCATTTCTAGAGCGTTTTCCCTTGATGCATGATGAGTTGATGGCTGGAAAGCAATATTGAATCTCATGATCCTCTTCTTCGTAGGCCATGTGTTAGTGTCCTCCTGTTAGGAGTGTGTTCTGCTCTTCTTACTGTCCTTTCATTTATACAGTGTCTGGATCAAACTGACCAGCCCATCTACTGCCCACTCTGAAACTGCATGATTACATTATTTTCCTCCAACCCTTTCAACCTTAATATGCCTGATGTGATCCTTAGACACCTTATTTAGGACCTATGTATTCGTACTATATTTTCTGTAATAACTTTTTATTTTTCTAATGATTATTTTAATTATGTAGACGGGTGGCCCTCTATAGTTTAATCTGTTCCACCACAGTTTCATAATGAACCAAACATATATATATATATATATTTTTTTTTTCTTAACTTTTCATATTCGGTCTCCATCATTGTGCTTTACAATTTAATTAAATATATATTTATTCTTTGCATTAAAGTTTTAGTGGGAAAAAAGACTTTCAAACAACCCTCCTCTCTACCAAACACATTGAGAAAACTACAACAGGTAAATTTGTCAGATGTGTGGACCTTAACAATATCATTAACAATTCTAATTTATACTCAGTACTAATAAGGCTTCTTCTTATCAAGATTTTTAGTCTAAATGCTGTGTTCTGTTAATTTGTGAACTTCATTAGTAGCTCACTTGCCATCAAATAATTACAATAAGTTTGTGCTCTGTTACATTTTTTATAAATAAATTAGTGACCTAGAATATATATATATATATATATATATATATATATATATATATATATATATATATATATATATATATATGTGTGTGTGTATATATATATAAATATATATATATATATATATATATATATATATATATATATATATATATATATATATATATACTGTATAGGTCTTAGGTCTTAAATGTCTAAAGATCACATCAGTGATCAGTCACATTAAAGTTGAAAGTGTTGGAGCAGAATAATGTTATTATGCAGCATCAGAGTGGCCGGTAGATGGGTTGGTCAATCTGATCTAGACACTGTATAAATGAAAGGAGAGTAAGAAGAGCAGAAAAAACTCCTAACAGGAGAAGGCTCACACATGGCCTATGAGACAGAGGATCATGAGATTCAGTACTGCTTTCCTGCCATCAACTCATCATGTATCAAGGGAAAACGCTCCAGACATGAATGCTCCGGACACTTTCTGTTGACTGTTTTTGATAATAACAGGGTTGGTAATTTCAGCATCTCTTAGAAATTTAGCTTTGATTGCTGTTGATCGTTATGTGGCTGTTTGTCACCCTTTACTGCAGTGTTTCCCAACTGGGGGAACGTGTACCCCTAGGGGTACGTGGGATGATTCTCAAAACATAATAATCATGTTATAATATGGAAACCATTCAGTTAAGTCACCCTGTCCTTCCCCCCCCAACTGATTCTCAGCTCGCATGTTCGTGGCCACGCGCGATGCCTAGCGGTAGTGTAACCATAGCAACAGGCAGAGAGTCTAGCTTTGAGTAAACAGAAACACTAGCTAGCTATGGATCGATGGCTAAAAAAACGCGCCGTTCCAAACAGCGGCAGTGCTAGCGGCAGCTCATGTGAACCAATGGAAAAAAGAAAGAAAGCTGATAAGTCAAAGTACCGTCAATTTCATGAAAAAAATGTTGTTTTCGGTTTTACGTCCACATCTACTGAACCGCCTCAGCCGCTGTGTTTCCTCTGCGAGGATGTGCTCTCTAATAATAGCATGAAACCAGCCCATTTACAATGTCACCTAAATACCAAGCATCTTTCCTGTGTCGGTAAGACAGCAGAGTTTTTTCAAAGAAAACTATCAGAATTTAAGGGAAGTCAAGAAAAATTAAAAAAAGCGACTGCAGTGTCAACCAAAGCATTGGAGGCTTCATATGCTCTGTCGCTACTTATGGCTAAATCCAAAAAGCCATTTACTGTTGCTGAGGAGCTAATTTTGCCTGCTGCTGTAATTCTTGCAGTAACAATGATTGATAAGAAAGCAGCTGATGCACTGAAAACGGTACCATTGTCCAATAACACAGTGTGCCGGAGGATTGATGACATGGCCGTTGATATTGTCGATCAAGTAGTGGAAAAGTTAAAACTGTCTGGTTCATTCGCGCTGCAGTTGGACGAATCAACAGATGTTAGCGGAGAAGCCCAGCTTACTGCGTTTGTGCGATACAGAGACATTTCTGAAATTAACGAGCATATTCTATTCTGCAAGAAGCTAACGGGGAGCACTACCGGTAAAGATGTGTTTCACGTTATCGACAGCTTTTTCTCAGAGCACAATCTGGATTGGAAGTCCTGTATTCATGTGTGCACGGATGGTGCTGCACTGGGAGGGTGAAAGGATTAATAGCGCAGATTAAGAAAGTAAACCCTGACATTCAGTGGAATCACTGCATCATCCACAGAGAGGCACTGGCCAGTAAGAGAATGAGTCCCGAGTTACATGAAGTTTTGAATGACGCAGTGAAAGTGATAAACTTTGTCAAATCGCGGCCTCTGAATCACAGACTGTTTGAAAGGCTCTGTCATGACAGTGGCACTGAGCACCAACAGCTACTTCTTCACACCGACGTACATTGGTTATCGAAAGGGAAAGCACTACAGAGGCTTTTGGAGCTGCGCAACGAAGTAAGCCCTTTTTTGGCAGAACACTCACATCCCCTTGTAGTTATGTTGGAGAACACAGACTGGGTAGCATATCTCACTGATATTTTTTAGCAAACTGAACAACCTGAATATAACTTTGCAGGGTAAAGACACACACATCCTAAACATGTATGATAAAGTGTGTGGATTCATGAAGAAGATCAAACTGTGGGAGAGTAAATGTGAAGATGGGGACACAAGTTGTTTCTAGCAGCTCAACAGCTACCTATCTGCAGGTGATGTTGACAGAGCTCCTATAGTGCCACTAGTACAACCAATACTTCCCTGATATTGAAAGCAAGTCTGCCAAACTTGACTGGGTCCGTAATCCTTTCATGACTGAAAGTATGGATAACAACATTCCAACCAGACTACAGGAAAATCTGCTGGATGTGTCCTCAGACCGTGGACTGAAGATGAGGTACTCAGAAACAAACCTGTCACAGTTCTGGTGTGATGTGGAGAAGGAATATCCTGATTTGGGGAAACATGCACTGAATGAACTCCTGCCATTTGGATCTACATATTTATGTGAAGTGACATTTTCATCCATGGCCGTAATCAAGTCCAAGCACAGGAACAAACTTAACTTGGAGAAAAGCCTGATAGCTGCTGTTGCCACACTGCCCCCAAGACTGACCAAGCTTAAGAGTGAGAGACAGGGTCAAGTTTCTCATTAATTGATGAGTCCTTTTGTGTCATACACAGGTCTAAACATATTTAGAGTAGGCTGCTACTATGTATATAAAATGTGATCTTTGTTTTTGTATAATTGGTCTGGACATGTGAAGATGTGAAAATAAAAGTCACACACATATTGAACGAAGACAAGTATGAGTTATTGTAGGAAGTAAAAATATTATTATTTACAGGTAAATTAGATGTTACACTCAGGAAGGATAAAGTGTTTTGGGGCTACATTCCTCTAAAAAGGTTGGGAACCACTGCTTTACTGTATCCACAGAAAATAACCATGATCAAAACATTGATAATCATCTGTCTGAGCTGGGTTTGCACCTCAACTTATAGAACTGTCTTTGTAATTAATAATGGTTATTTTGACATTACACACTAAACAAATATGTGTTATGGAGATTTTATTTTTATTTTAATTTTCCTTGTATCCTGGTCATATCTTTATATTTCAGGATTGTCTATGTTGTACATCAGCAAGTGAAAGTTATAAACACCCTGATGAGGGGTGGCAAATGCATAAATGAAGGTTCAGTGAAAAGGAAATCTGAGAGCAAAGCTGCTCTGACATTAGGAATCATTGTCACAGTTTATCTGCTTTGTTGGATTCCTTACTATATCTGTTTCATATCAGCAGTTTCTTCCACAACCATAAATGTTTTGATGTGGGTCTTGTATATTAACTCAGGTCTGAATCCTATGGTCTATGCTTTATTTTACTCCTGGTTTAAAAAGACAGTTAAACTAATTTTAACTCTGAAAATATTTCAGCCAGCATCCTCTATATTTAATATTTTAAGAGAAGATCAATTGTAATTAATCTAAAAAAGCCATCATTCTGATAACAATTTCACACAAAAAACTGCAATTGCTATAAAGTCATAAAGTTAAATAATCATAATAGTTATAATTTACAGAGCCTGAAGACAAGCTAACTGACGCCCCTAGCAATTTACAAAACTCTTTTCAAAATTTGGATATAAATTGAGATCCCCTGTCAGAAACCACGGCTACCGGGAGGCCATGAAGCCAAAAGACGTGATCTATGACAGTGACTGCTGTCTCCTTGGCTGTCGGTAATTTGGGCAAGGGAATGAAATGTGCCACCTTCGAGAATCGGTCCACTACGGTCAAAACGACCCTCATGCCATTAGAGGGCGGGAGGGAGGTAACAAAATCTAGAGTGATGTGGGACCAGGGTCTCGAAGGGACAGACAGCGGTTGAAGAAGCCCATCAGGAGGCCGGTTAGATGACTTACCACTGGTGCAAACTGAGCAAGCCAAAACAAAATCGCGAACGTCACGAGCCATACATGGCCACCAGAATCATTGTTTAACCAACCCATAAGTTCTACTTATCCCTGGCTGTCAAGCTACATTAGAACAATGCCCCACTGGACGACCTCGGACCTTAACTCCTCCGGCACAAATAAACGGTTCGGTGGACAACCGGACGGAGGCATTACCCCTTGTAAGGCCGTCTTGACCTTCGACTCAACCTCCCATACGAGTGCTGAGACCACTAATTTCTCAGGTAAAATACAAATTCGGGTGACTGCAGTGACCCTCTGATCTGGATACAAACTGGATCTGGTGGCTACGGTGACCTCGGAATAAGAGAGAAACATACTAATATTAGCGTAGGTGCCATTCTTCTAATGATGCAGCAACTACATCGGGTGGTATGGGAAGTTCCCGGTTCCAGTTGACCTAATTAAATGCAGCCTAAAAATCCTTTAACGGATTTGGATATTGAAAGCATATTAGTATGTTATGTGTAAGCCAGGTTAAAGAGATGGGTCTTTAATCTAGATTTAAACTGCCAGAATGCACATGCATCAACAGAAACGGTTTGAGTTTGAGGTTTTTTTTTTTTTTCAGCGAACCGTGCCATCAATATTACCTCAATAATCAATCAATTACGGGCCTAAAACAATCATGCCCGAGCAGACGGATATTAGTACATCTCATCACACCGGCACCCGCGTCTAAATCAGTTGTATGGTCTGATTTTCAGTCTAAAACAGTTGCAGTCTGTTTCGGGAGGTGCGCGCGCAGTCAGCGGAGACTTGCACCTCCCAACTCGCACCGGAGGCTCGCATATTTTTTTCTCAGATTTTGAAAAATCTTTGCGACCAACTTAAAATGCTTCCAAGATCGACTTTTCGACCGTGATCGACGGGTTGATGACACCAGATATAGATGAGCACACTTTTTTTGAGCAAGCATTGATTATGCGTGACACAGTCTCAATTTGTGGGACGCATGAATTTGGCTTCAAACGCTGTGCGCGCACGCGCTACGCAGGATGGGTGGTCACCCTTGCACAGAATACAAACGGACAATTTTTTACAAGGAACACTTTCAAGTGATTCAAACTGTTGAATATGTTCTAGATGCGTCATCTTCAAGAAAGCGTGTTGGTGGAAAGAGAGACATGAATGCAGCGGAATACCCAAGCATGTGGTCCACAGATGCATATACGGCATATCACTGATCAATAACCTGGGAAAATGGCAAATGATCATGAGTCACGTCATATGGAGCGCTCAGATTTTTTAGCACAAGGGTACAATGTAAAGAGATGTGAATTGAATCTCACAAAATTGACAGGAGCGGCTGAGTCTAAGACACACACACACACACACACATACAGAGTCCAAGAGAGGGGTGAAAGAGAGGGGCATGTTTTGGGGGATACAATATTAATCGAGTACTAAGAGGAAACATTTATTAATATATACATTACAGACCAAAAGTTTGGAAACATTACTATTTTTAATATTTTTGAAAGAAGTTTCTTCTGCTGATCAAGCCTGCATTTATTTGATCAAAAATACAGAAAAAATGTAATATTGTGATATATTATTACAATTTTAAATAATTGTTTTTAAGTTTATTATACTTTAAATTATCATTTATTTCTGTGATGCAAAGGTGAATTTTTAGGATCATTATCACCTGATCCTTTAGAAATCATTCTAATATGATGATTCATTATCAAAGTTGGAAACAGTTCTGCTGCTTAATATTTTTTCAGAACATGTGATACTTTTTTAGGATACTTTGATGAATAAAAAGTAAAAAAAAAAAAAAAAAAAGCTATGTTTTTAAAATATAAATATTTTGTAATAACAATATACAGTGATCAGTAATTTGGGGTCAGTATTTTTTTTCTTTCTTTCCTTTTTTAAATAAAATAAATACTTTTATTCAGCAAGGATGTGTTAAATGGATAAAAAGTGATAGTAAAGAAATTATATCATTAGAATATATACTATTACAAATGTTTTTTTTTATTTTGAATAAATGCAGTTCTTTTTAACCTTTTATTCAGAACTGTTTCCAACACTCATAATAAATCAGAATATTAGAATGATTTCTAAATGATCATGTGATAGACTGGATGTTACATGTGACATTGACGAATGGAGTAATTCAATTCTGAAAATTCAGCTTTGCATCACAGGAATAAATTATTGTTTTAAAAGTATATTCAAATAGAAAACTATTATTTTAAATTGTAATAATATTTCACAATATTACAGTTTTTTTCTGTATTTTTGATCAAATAAATGCAGGCTTGATGAGCAGAAGAAACTTCTTTCAAAAACATTAAAAACATTAAAAATATATATAATTTAAAACCTTCATTATACAGTTTATTTATCGGTTGTTTTATTTCCATTTAATTATTAAGATTTTATTTAAAACCTTCATTATGCATCTTTTTTATTGAATGTTTTATTTCTATTTAATTATTATGATTTTTATTTAAAACTTTTATTATACAACTTCTTTATTGATTGTTTTAGCTACATTTAATTATCAGGATTATATTTTAAAAGTTTTATTATATCCCTGTGAAACGATTTATAAAGTCAGCAGATTATATTTGGGGGTAAATCCACTCGTATTATGATATGAGCTCACATTCTCTTGTTCTTGATTAATTCATCTCAACACGCTGTCCGTATTTTCAAGGAGAAACCTCGCCAAGCACAAATTACTGTTGTGCGGCTTTCTCTGCACCAAAGTCAGCCTTTCCATCATCTCTTCTTCCAAATCCTTCTCTGGGTTTTAAGTGAGTATAAGAAGCCCATGTCTATGTATTTTTCACAGGTCTTTTTCTTATTTCCTGAGAAATTCAAGGGGCCCGTATTTATCTAAGCGAATGCAATCCAATGCCGCCGGCTGCTGGGGAAACCCTGCCTCAAGTGACAGGCCATAAAATCTTTCACCCTAAGCTCACCTGTGGCCTGATGGTGAAGCACAGACAAGATTTCTCTTTCACCTAGAGGACACCTGCCTCTGGATTTTACAAACAGATGACTGTAACACTAGTCATTGGTATAATCCCTAATGACATGATATATTACTAAACAGATGACATATCACAGCTGCCGATTATTTACGGATGTTGTAAATATTGAGTAATTTCTTGGCTGATGACATATGAACATGATTTATTACAAACAGATGTCATATCACATGTTGTAACAACAGCTGTGACCATTAAAAGGTCAAAAGGTCAAAGCCATGCTGGTGGGGGAGGGGTAAAGGTCAAAAGGACAAAGCCATGTGGGTGGTCTGGGAGGGGTAGAGGTCAAAAGGCCAAACTCATTAATCAAATTTTTGAAGGGGGTGTAGTATACTCACTACTCTAATTTCCAATGACATATATTATACATATACATGCTGTTAACACTTGTGCTACATGCAGATGTGATCCTCAAGTGCATCAATCATTCAGGTGCAATAAAGGTGCAAAACAAACACAGGCAAACACACACTGATGCAATAGCTACTGTTTTCTATTGCAAAGTCAGTGATTTAAGAATTATTTAAAAAATGTATAATCAATCCATTAAAATAATCCAAAAGCGGTTTACAAAAATGTAATAAAAGGAAAAGTGTGTGAGCTTTCAAAACTAACTAGTTTGTTTAATTTTATAGTGCTTTTTTACAGACCAGATCAGTTGTACAATCATATCTGTGCTTCTGAAATTATTATATTTTCCTATGTAGTGTAGTAGTTAGCTTTGTCTTTTTCGTACATGGCCGCTTGTCAAGCATGAAAAATCACTTTTAAAAACAAGTTTAATTTAAATTCTGAATAAATTATTGTTTATGGCAAAAATTAAAATTAAAATAATAATTAAATAAATGAATTAAAAAAAACTTGAACATGACCACACGATTAAACTTTTTAAAAAATGTCTCAGTTAGAAAGAAGTTATGAGTATTATAGAACTCAGCACTGTACAAAAAAAACTGACAAACATGTCTGTGTTTGGCTACATTGCTCACCCCTGTAAAAATGCATTGTAATCATTTGATGCTTTCCAAAGCAGAAGGGCAGATCCACTGTATTGTTTGCCAAAATATATTTTGCTATGCTATTATTATAAAGAAAACAGGTCCCTAGACCAGGGGTTATGGGCAGCTTTTGTGTTTGTATATTAGAGCTTTTAACATTTCCCAAAATTTCCAATTCCCATGAATTCCCAAAAATGTCCATAATTTCCTGTTAAGTTTCAAACTTGTAATATTTCCAAACCCCAGTGTTGATGGTATACCTGCTAAAAGCGCAAGCTACATTTGTTACAGTTGAAATCGAAAATGACATAAAAAGTAATACACAACATGAGTGAGCTACAAAAGGTTAAGCTGTCAGGTGTGTGGAACATTAACAATTTTGTTAACAATTCTAGTTTATAATCAGTAGTAATAAGGCTTCTTCTGATCAAAATCTTTAGTCTAAATGCTGTATTCTATTAATGTGTAAACTCTTCAAATCTGTGAAGATGATGTGCGCCAGGTCTTCAAGAAGAACAAAAGAAGAAAAGCACCAGGCCCAGATGGTGTTACACCAGCCTGTCTGAAAATCTGTGCTGACCAGCTGGCCCCCATCTTTTCACAGATCTTCAACAGATCCCTGGAGTTGTGTGAAGTACCTTCCTGCTTCAAACGCTCCACCATCATCCCCATCCCAAAGAAACCCAAGATAACAGGACTTAACGACTACAGACCTGTGGCTCTAACGTCTGTCGTCATGAAGTCGTTTGAAAAACTGGTTCTGGGTTATCTGAAGGACATCACTGGACCCTTACTGGACCCCCTGCAGTTTGCTTACCGAGCAAACAGGTCCGTGGATGATGCAATCAACATAGGATTGCACTTCATCCTGCAACATCTGGACAAAACAGGGACTTATGTGAGGATCCTGTTTGTGGACTTTAGTTCGGCTTTCAACACCATCATCCCAACAACCCTCCAGACCAAACTGACCCAGCTCTCTGTTCCTAGCTCTATCTGTCGGTGGATCACCAGCTTTCTGACAGATAGGCAACAGTTAGTGAGACTGGGGAAATTCACATCAAACAGCTGCTCCACCAACACTGGCGCCCCTCAGGGATGTGTTCTCTCCCCTCTGCTCTTCTCCCTTTACACCAACGACTGCACCTCTAAAGACCCCTCTGTCAAGCTCCTGAAGTTTGCAGATGACACTACAGTCATCGGCCTCATTCAGGACGGTGATGAGTCTGCTTACAGACAAGAGGTTGAGCAGCTGGCTGTCTGATGCAGTCTTAACAACCTGGAGCTGAACACGCTCAAAACAGTGGAGATGATCGTGGACTTCAGGAGAAACCCCCCTGCACTTTCCCCACTCACCATCATGAACAGCTCTGTGACTGCAGTGGAGTCATTCAGATTCCTGGGAACCACCATCTCTCAGGACCTGAAGTAGGACAATCACATTGACTCCATTGTAAAAAAGGCCCAACAAAGGTTGTATTTCCTTCGCCAGCTGAGGAAGTTTAACTTGCCACAGGAGCTGCTGAAACAGTTCTACTCAGCCGTCATTGAGTCTGTACTGTGTACTTCTATAACTGTCTGGTTTGGCTCAGCAACAAAATCGGACATCAGAAGACTACAGAGAACTGTTCGGACTGCTGAAAGGATTATTGGTGCTCCCCTGCCCACCCTTCAAGAACTGTATACATCCAGAGTGAGGAAAAGGGCTCATAAAATCACTCTGGATCCCTCACATCCAAGTCACCCCATTTTTGAAATACCGCAAATACCAGAACAGCAAGGCACAAAAACAGTTTCTTCCCCCAGGCAATCTACCTCATGAACAGTTAAATGTTCCCCACTTATGCTTATGCAAACAAAAGTGCAACATCCTTATATTTATTTGTTACCCCTCCATCCTAGTACATCCCTGCATCTTTTTCAATCCTATCCCATTATCATTTATAGCACAATTGTATATACACTTATTTATTTGACTACATTTTTTTTTTTTTTTTTTTGTCTGTGTGTTGGTGTCTCTGTGTACTGGAAGCTTATGTCACTAAAACAAATTCCTTGTATGCGCAAACATACTTGGCAATAAAGCTCTTTCTGATTCTGATTCTGATTCTGATTCTAAACTTCATATTATTTTTAGCACACTTGCCATCAAATAATTAGAATAAGCTTTGTGTTTTGTTACATTTTTAAATAAAAAGTAATCAGCTAGAATGTGTGTGTGTGTGTGTGTGTGTTTGGCTCCAAAATTTAATAAATCCACTTTGATTAATTTGAGAAAAAATATATATATATATATTTACCAAGAAATTGGCAAGATGAAAACCACAATTTTCTGTTTCAAACTTTCATTAATTTTTATTTCAAAATTAATTACAACAATAAAATAAAATTTCATCATGAACAAGAAGATGAAGAACAATATCACATTAGACCACAGAAATTCCAAAATTACATTTCCCTTACATTTAACTTCCAAAAGTGCATTCATCTTTGCCATGTTACATTCATTTAGTTGACTAGTGCAATGCGCTGAATAGAGCATCACAGTCCCGCCCACAGCCCGAGAGAGCTCTGGTGCCGGAAGTAAATTTCCCATTCATTTCTCCCATTGACTTTAGGGAAAATCCGTATCTAAAGAGTTTTAGAGCATGTGTGAGGATAACCAGCTACGGCTGAACTCAAAATCATATAACATATCATTTAGAGTGAAAAAATTAAGAGAAAATCCAAAAAAAGTCAAAGGTACAAGACTGTGTACATATTTTCATTTCGAGCGCAGGAACTACTCATCCCATAAACCACCACGCCTCACTGTGTACATATTTTCATTTAGAGCGCAGGAACTACTCATCCCATAAACCACCACGCCTCATTGAATTCGACTGAAGCCACAACCGCGAACGAGCCTTTTGAGCGACTTACAAATCTGATGACGGCCGCTCGCACAAACTTTTTCCTCCAGTGAATTTTATTTTATATAGTGAATGTAGTGAATTTACAATCGTGTAAATAAATAGTGTTTTTTCATCGTGTATTTTATATATGTGCGTGTGTGAAAGTGGTTAAAAATAACGTCAGCAACATGGTGCAGTGCTGTACCTGACTGCAATCACCGCTCAGTCGTCAACACATGTCGTTGCCAACTTGCCATTACACAAATGTTCAGTAAATGCACAAAAAGGTATGCCTAGGCTAAATATTGTTTTGACAGTGGCATTATAAAATGCTCGATATGACTCATACCATATGAAGGCTACAGTAGCCTAGCTAAGTTACCAACCTCCCTGCAAAACTCTCATGGCAGCCAAGGAGATCATGATTGTACTGATAAGTCTACCATGCAAAAACGCAACACAGGTTTTTATTTTTATTTTTTTTATTATTGATCTTCAGTCTCCCCCCTTCGCGGGGTTTAACCAGACGGTTACACAAGCTCCACTAATCAGATGCATCACTATGGGATTGTGGGATTGTTCAGGATTGTGGGTAATGAAGTACTTAGCCAAGACATCGCGAATAAAAGGCATTTATATCAAAACTTAGTTAGTGCCCCATGATCCTTTTGCGTTTATATGAGCATATACTTTCGCTTAGTACAGCCGTAGCTGGTTTTAAGTCTACCATGTATGGTTACGTTTTTATGGCTTATACCCCAAATGTCAATGCAGAAATTTCATTGAAATTTTACTTCCGGCACCAGCTGTGGGCGGGACTGTGATGCTCTATTAACAGAAACTTAAATGCCATTAATAAATCACTAACACTGACAAGCTGTGCAATATCCAATGAACGCGATATATCGTATTATTAAATGCATCTGAATAATTTCCATCTGAAAGGATGTGGGGCAGCTGTGGCCTAATGGTTAGAGAGTTGGACTTGTATCCTCTAGGTCACAGGTTTGAGTCTCGGCCCTGGCAGGAGTGGTAGGTTCGAGGGAGTGAATGAATAGTGCTCTCTTCCACCCTCAAGACCCATGGCTGAAGTGCCCTTGAACAAGTAACTGAACCCACAGTTGCTCCCTGGGTGATATATAGCTGTCCACTTCTCTGGGTGTGTGTTCACTTCTCACTGCTCGGTGTGTGCACTTGTAAAAGGAAAGGCGATTTGCAGTGAATCATTTAAATGCATTATACTCACTGCTTCTTTAGGTGAGGCTGGATCATTAATGATTCATGCCAACATAAACGCATTTAAGTAGATCAAGGGCACTTTTCGGCTCACTCAGGGCGGGACTGAGGTCCAGTCTGTGCTGAAACGCTGCTGTCAATCAAATAATCATGGGAGGGGCCCCCGACCGTGTGATGTCACATGGTCAGATGGCTCGATTTGAGAAAGGGGAAAACATTTAATAAGATTTAAAAAAAAAAAAAAAAAACACTTGGTGGATTTGTATCATTATAGGGTGGTTGTGTACACACACTGCCAACACACATTTCAGTTCAAACAACTTGTAAAAGTGCATGTAGCATTATATGACCCCTTTAAATGCAGAGCACCAATTCTGAGTATGGGTTACCATATTTGGCAAATGTCATGACTTTCACTTTACAAGTAATCACAGTACCAGCTTTACTGATGAGATGTGCATGGCAATCACAAGCGATTTATAGTACAGCCCTTGTTTGTTGAAGTTCAAAAACATAAATCAAGGCACAATTTTGCAGGAATTGTAATCAAGCGCTAAAAATAATACCCATTAAAAGTTTTTTTTTTTTTTTTTTTTTTAAGACAGATCACTCGGGCTTCTAAGCGGACAAGATTTAGAGACGGGACTGAATTTCTAATTGACCCCAGAATATCTACAAGAGAGATTTAAAAACTGATTCTGTAAAAGGAGATGAAACATAAACACACAACAGTATGACTGAAATATTAATGATTTTAAAAAATAAATAAATAATAAAACACATTTAGTCTATGCACTTAAAAGGAGCCAATGGATTTTTGTTGTTGTTGTTGTTGTTTTTTTTGTCTGGAGCCCTGCAATATGTAGTATATAACCAACTAATTCATAGTGAGAACTGGTCTCTATACTAAAGTGTTACCACTTGTTTTTATGTGTTGGTACTGTATATCTATAACAATATATACAGTATCTCACAAAAGTGAAGTTTCACCCTAAGTGAACATGTCAAAACTGTGAAAGTGTCAATATATATAATGCTTGGCCAAGCCATTACCTTCAGCTTCCTCAGCAAGGCAGCTGTCATCTTGGTGGTGTTTGGGGTCATCAAAACTGCCAATCTACCCAGTTTCTAAAAGGAGGGCATCATGTTTTGCTTCAGAATGTCACAGCACATGTTGGAATTCATGTTTCCCTCAATGAAGCGCAGCTCCGCAGCACCAACCACACTCATGCAGCCCCAGACCATGATGATACCACCACCTTGTTTGACTGTAGGCAAGACACAATTGTCTTGGTACTCCTCACCAGGGTGTCGCCAAATATGCTGGACTACAGGACATGGTTCCAATAACACTTGCGCTAGGACAGATTGTCTTCAGCAAACTGTTTGCAGGCTTTTGTGAGCCAGCTTCAGAAGAGGCTTCCTTCTGGGATGACAGCTGTGCAAACTGACTTGTTGCAGTGTGTGGCCTATAGTCTGAGCAATGACAAGCTGACCTTTCACTTCTGCAACCTCTAAAGCAATGCTGGCAGCACCTGTGCATTAGTTTTTTGAAGTCAGCTTCTGTACCTGATGCACAGCATGAGGATTCGACTTCTTTGATCGACCCTTGCAAGGCCTGTTTTAAGTGGAACCCTTCTTGGGAAACTTCTGTATGACCCCGGCCACTGTACTGCCACTCAGTTTCAGGGTGTTACTGATCTTCTTACAGCCTAGGCCATCTTTGTGGAGAGCAACAGAAAAAAAATATAGATTTTCTGATTAAAAAATTACTTTGTGCATATTTAAGCCTTGTACTGTAATACTGAGTCTCTGTAGTACAGTATTACGGTTTCCAACAGCCACTGACTGTAGCACACAGACTACAGTAATAGAACACAACAGTGCTAGCATTTCAATATTTGCTGCTAAGAATAGATGTGTGCATCTGTAAAATATCTTTTGTTATGTTTTAAAAAGTCCTAAATTATATAACAAACATCTTATAATTTGAAGAGGTCTTTAATGTGATTATTAAAATCAAAATGCCATAATTTCATAATATAAACATGAGCACTGCATGTTTTAGATTGAAAATGAGGCGCTGGTGCATGGTCTACAGGCTCGCTTTTATGGTGACTTCTCGGATACTGCTCTTTTGGTCACTAAATTTTGCAGGACAATGCGGAACGTGTGACAAAGAAAAATTTACTACTATCAGACTATGTAAATATTGATAATGATTGGACGATAACATTCTTTTAATCATCAGTAAGTTTTGTTAATGGTAACCAACTCAGTGACTGCTGCTCAGTTTGCCCAAGTTCAAGTCAGACAGTTTAATTTACTCCATAGAACAAAATCCCACAGCAATTATTATCTATTATAAACTCTGATTATAATCTGTAAAAATGTCAATAAGAGAGGATGCTGTCTTCAAGATTTTAAGAGTTAAGATGTGTTTAACTGACACTTTAAACCAACGGTAAAATAAAGCATAGACCAGAGGATTCAGGCCTGAGTTAATATACACAATCCATATTAGAAATCTTACAATTTTGAAAGAAATTACTGTATTCAATGCTAGAGATAAGATGTAGTACGGAATATAGCAAAGCAGATAAACACTCACAATGATTCCTAATGTCAGGGCAGCTTTACTCTCAGATTTCCTCCTCGCTGAACCTTCCTTTATACATTTACCACTCTTCATCAGAGAGTTTATGACTTTCACTTGCTGATGTACAACATAAAATATCTTCAGATATAAAATTATAATCACAGTACAAGGAAGCAGGAAAGACAATAACAAATCAGCCATACTCCAGGCAGAGTTAGCCATAAAGGGACACTCTCCATAACACCCATGTGTTCTGCTTGATGGATAAAAATTTCTGTTATCTGTTATGAATGAAACATTGTATGCTGAAGACCACATCCAGCAGATGCATATGATAATCAAAGTTTTAGTTGTAGTAATTTTTTGTTGGTACAGTAAAGGGTGACACAGTGCCACATAACGATCAACAGCAATTAAAATTAAATTACTAAGAGATGCTGAGAAAAGCACTGCAATAAATATTAAATAAAGTCCGCAGAAGGTATCTCCAAAGTACCAACACATCTCAATAAGCCTCAAGGCCTCTAAGGGCATCACAAGTCCAACAAGCATGTCAGCCACAGCCAGAGAGAGAATGATCAGGTTGGTTGGAGTGTGAAGCTTCTTGAAGTGAGAGATGGAGATGATCACCAGCAGGTTCAGAAACACAGTCCACACTGACAGCAATGAAAAAAACATATACATGATATTGTATTCATGACTGGAGTGTTTTCCCTTGATACATGATGAGTTGATGGCAGGAAAGCAGTACTGAATCTCATGATCCTCTGTCTCATAGGCCATGTGTGAGCCTCTTCCTGTTAGGAGTTGTTCTGCTCTCCTTACTGTCCTTTCATTTATACAGTGTCTGGATCAGACTGACCAACCCATCTACCGCCCACTCTGATGCTGCATAATGACATTTAACTATTGAATGTATTAATTTGTAAGCACAGTATTCTTATTTATTTTCTTTTTTTACAAATAAATAAATTAATATGAATTAATATTTACTATACATTATAACACTACTTACACTGGTAGGGTATACTCAGGTATAAACCAGCCTCAGGATAGCAATTTAACTGATATGTGTGTAATATATACTTACATAGTTATGTAGATTAATTGTTTTATACAGTTTGTTATAATTTTGTAATGATCAAGGAAGACATACCCATTCTATTCAGGCAAAGTGGATAAGTTAACAACTTAATTTGAATTAAAAATGTTTTATCAAATAGCTACTACAACATTAGATTAATTAACTATTAAAAAAATAAAAATACAAAACATCATTTTGTAAGTCAATTTAGTTAAAAGCTACGCATACACTGGAAAATATACTGTACTGGAAGATATAATTTTTGAACTGTATTTGAACCAAATTCCAAACTAAGGAAACAGGTAAATATTGATTTGGTATACAAGTCACACACATAGAAGGTGATCTTACAATCGCTACGAACATCCAAAGGTCATTGTTGGAGGTGAGTTTCCCTCCCACCAGGCAGGGGCGTGTCTAGAGCATTTTCAGTGGGGGGGCCATGCTGGGGCACTGCCACCTAATGGGGTGGCCGCCACTGCCCCCCCATAAAAAAAAGCGAAATTCTAAAGTGTATTATGTATATCCTATTGATTTTATTATTATTTTTAACTTGAATAAGTTACTTGTAAACAAATGCAGTAATAAAGCAAATTTTTGATTACTTTAGTTTTTGTCATCCCTGTATATATCCATTAAGTTAAATTTGAGAATACATATATATATTTTTTTTTTCATTGAAAGAAACTCCCTATATCTTTACTTCTTTTCATGGCTTGCCACTGCTCTCTTCCCTGCCTTCAAAAGAAACACTTATGTGTGTCTGTTTTTCTCAATCTCAAAAAAAAAAATTCAAATTGTAAATGAAATGCACAGAATGCATCCACAACATTTCATGTGTAAATGGCTAAGTTAGGCCTGACAATTTAACTGACTCTCTAACTGACTTACTCTCATGCATTAACAAGTAACGTGTCACCAGACAAATATTATTCTGGAACATTCTGTGCATATTGTCATTTGGTGCAATCTTGCTATATGTGGTCACTGTCACAAAATAAACTGATACAAAATATGCAAATCAACATGACATGTTTATTGTTTGATAGCCCCCCATCGTATTTTAGTTTTATTGTGTTTTATTAAACGTTGACTGAACATTCGATTGAAATCAACCACGACCAACGCGAGCAGAGCCTGACGGGGTAAAAACATTGATCTGAGAAAACCATACAAACATTTTAAACCATACATAAAGGTTACCTACCAGCTCTTTGTTTGGTGTCTTGTGATGTGTCGTTCTTGAACGACGAATCTTTAATGTGACTAGGGAAGAACAAGTCGTCTCTATGACGGCGACATCACTTTGATTGTTTTTTTTTTTTTTTTTTTTACAGTGGATTCTAATCTTCAAAAATGACCGTGTTGTATGATTTATATCTTTTGAGTTCAACCTTCAGATTAGACTATAGAACTGTAGTGTTACTTGTTTAGGATTCAAAATGTTGTTTGCTTTTAATTTATGTCATTATGTCCTTTTTGAGCAAGCATCTTATACATATATTATTAAAAATGGATTAAAAATTAAACTAGGCTATAAATACTTTATTCGATTATTAGATTATTATATAGCCTAGTGTTTATTTACTGATAGACAGTCAAAAAGACAAATTAATCAATATTTTATTTATTAAAAGGTTTTATTTATTTATAAAATAATAACATCACAGATCCTCAAGAAACAGTAACAAAAACACAGTGACAGAAATGTCAGAAATAGCGCATGGGTCTGTCACGTGATTAAGGAATGATTTGAACCCGAAGACTTGTCAGACACGAGGTGAGTTAATCACAGACTGAAGACCCAGGTCAAGAATTAATTAATTAAGTCTAAGATCGCGACGAGCGTTGTTTCTCTGAAGACGCTGCACTTCTTTGAATCCCGAACTTCAGTAGAGTCTATAGACTGATTTGCCATAAAATGAATCAATCACAAGACATCTTATAGGAGGGGCACCTGGGGTGGCCAATCGAATTTCAGGGGGGGGCCGGTGCCCCCCCTGGCCACCACGTAGACCCGCCCCTGCCTCCAGGACATCTAACACAGGCGGAGTATAAGGAAAGTCCGGAGGATCATCAGTGATTCCAGCCACCCCTCCCACAGACTGCTCTCTCTGCTGCCCTCAGGAAGACGTCTCTGTAGCATCCGATCCCGCACTAGCCGACTGAGGGATAGCTTTTTCCCTCAGGCTATCAGACTGATGAACAGTAAGTACTTATACACACTACAGCATACTCCCACAATATGGTTATGCCACACACTGCACTTTAAGTTCAACATTTCAACACTGGACTATACATACACACTGCACTACTAGAATACCCTACACGTTACCGCTGGATACCATCCAAAGCACATCCATGACATTTCTGTATCCAGTTCACGTACACTCTGTTGCACCTTAGCATATTTTTATGCATATACATGTTTACATAATGTAGAACATGTACATTCTGTGTATAATGTATAATCTATGTGTACTGACTGTATGTATGTGCATAGTGCACATTTTCACAACAAATGACTGCACAACGTCACCCAACTCCAACCTCTTTATTAAGTTTGCGGATGACACGACTGTGGTGGGTCTCATTAGCAAAAAAAGATGAGACAAACTACAGGAGTGAGGTGAGCCGCCTGGCCAAGTGGTGCAGTGACAACAATCTCTCTGAACATGGAGAAGACAAAGCAGAGTGTTGTTGACTTCATCTCATTAAACGTTGTTAACTCGCTATTGTTTCCGGACTGTCTTTTCACCAGCCGTCACAGAACGATCTCAACCAACATTTACATTTACATTTACATTTATTTATTTAGCTGACGCTTTTATCCAAAGCAACTTACAATTGCTATATATGTCAGAGGTCACACGCCTCTGGAGCAACTAGGGGTTAAGTGTCTTGCTCAGGGACACATTGGTGCCTCTCAGTGGATTCGAACCCGGGTCTCTCACACCAAAGAATTATGCTGGTGAGCCAACTTTTTGCAGAACATTCCTTAACAAGTGCTCTATGCATTTTGCCCTGCAGCCCCGCACTTTCGCCACTGAAGAATTCAAGGTAGCGTTCACGCTCACCCTTTTATCGGGCAAGGCAGCCTTATGGGGAACGGCGGTGTGGGAAAATCAACATCCGTGTTGTGCCTCGTTCCACCTCCTATCTGACGAAATGAAGAGAGTCTTCGACCGGGCCACGACCGGCAGGGAGGCCGCCCATCGCCTCTCGGAACTCCGGCAAGGACATTCATCTGTCACCGAGTATTCCATCGAGTTCCGTACCCTGGCGGCCGCGTGCCAGTGGAACGAGGCTGCGCAGTGGGATAGATTCCTGCATGGGTTATCCGACCGTGTTCAGCAGGAGATCTACCTCCTCGAGCTGCCCCCTACTCTCAACGAACTCATAGACCTGGCGTTGCGGGTGGAGGCCAGGTTTACTCGCCTGCGCCGCCAACACAGTCCTTCCAGACCTCCATTCTCTCCTGGTAGGGGGCGCTTGAGTCGAGAGAACATGGTCGGTTCTGTCGACGATCCCAAGCCCATGCAGGTGGGTCGAGCTCGGCTGTCCCGGAGGGAGAGGGAACGGCGGAGGTCCCAAGGACTATGTTTATACTGTGGAGATGCTGACCATAACATCTACTCATGCCCGGTTAAAGGACCCAGCCCGGTAGTAAACCTGAGGCTACTATCGGGTGGGATCTCCGCTGAGAAGTCCTCACCTACATCATCGACCCTCCTTCCGGTGAAACTGCGGTGGAGAAATCAACATCACGAGTGTCACGCCCTTCTGGACCCCGGAGCCGAAGGTAACTTCATGGATTCTTCACTGGCACATCACTTGAAGATTCCTGTCCTTCCTGTGTCTCTCCCCATCCATGTCACCGCACTCAACGGCCAGGAACTGCCTCACGTCACCCACCATACTGATAACATCACACTCATCACATCTGGCAACCATCAAGAAACCATATCCTTTTTCCTAATGGACTCCCCTGTTGCTCCCATTGTATTAGGTCACCCCTGGTTGTCCAAACATAATCCACGAGTGGAATGGGGTTCTAACAATGTCACATTGTGGAGTGAAAGATGTCATGAGTCTTGTCTGGTTTCTGCTTGTCCAGTTATTCTTGTTTCTGTCTTACAGAAGGAGACCATGGCTTTGCCAAACATGCCCGTTGAGTATCTGGACCTGAAGGAAGTGTTCAGTAAGTCCCGGGCTGCTTCTCTTCCTCCGCATCGTCCCTACGACTGTGCCATAGACTTAGTGTCAGGTAAATCTCCGCCTAAGGGCAAGTTATACTCTCTTTCTATTCCTGAGAGGGAGGCATGGAGAAATATATTTATGATTCCCTAGGCTCTGGGTTCATCCGTCCTTCCTCTTCTCCAGTGGGGGCGGGGTTCTTTTTTGTGGGTAAGAAGGATGGTTCTCTGCGACCTTGTATTGATTACCGAGAGCTGAACAACATTACTATTAAGAATACTTATACATTACCACTCATGTCTTCAGCTTTTGAGAGGTTGCAGGGAGCAACTGTATCCACAAAATTGGATTTACGTAACGCATATCATATGGTCCGCATCAGGAAGGGGGATGAATGGAAAACTGCCTTTAATACCCCTAGAGGGCACTTTGAATATTTGGTGATGCCGTTCGGGCTCTCCAACTCGCCCGGGGTTTTTCAAGCACTCGTGAATGACATGTTGAGAGATATGGTAGATCAGTTTATATATGTTTACCTGGATGACATACTGATTTTTTCTTCATCTCTCCAGGAACATGTTCAACACGTCAGACAAGTGCTCCAGGGGTTATTAGAGAATGGCCTTTTTGTCAAGGCGGAGAAGTGCGTATTCCATGCACAGTCGGTCCCCTTCCTAGGGTTTATCGTGTCGTCTGAGGGAATACGAATGGACCCTGACAAGGTAAAGGCTGTGATAGATTGGCCATCTCCAGATTCCCGTAAGGCCCTACAGCGGTTTCTGGGGTTCGCCAACTTCTATCGGCATTTTATTCGCAATTACAGCCAACTAGCCTCACCTCTGACAGCCTTGACCTCCCCCAGTACTCCGTTCAGGTGGTCTGACGCAGTTGAGACTGCGTGCTCTAACCTGAAGAACCGCTTTGTTTCGGCTCCCATCCTTGTCGCCCCTGATCCCACACGGCAGTTCGTGGTGGAGGTCGATGCATCAGACGTGGGGGTAGGAGCAGTGTTGTCCCAACGTGCTGCTTCAGATGATAAGGTCCACCCTTGCGCATTTTTCTCTCATCGATTATCTCCTGCCGAACATAATTATGACATTGGCAATAGAGAGTTGTTGGCGGTCAAATAAGCGTTGGAGGAGTGGCGCCACTGGTTAGAGGGTTCAGGGGTTCCCTTTATTGTTTGGACCGATCATAAGAATTTAGAGTACATTAGAACTGCTAAAACACTCAATTCCAGGCAGGCTCGGTGGGCACTTTTTTCGGCCGTTTTGAATTTACCCTATCGTACCGCCCGGGTTCCAAAAATGTTAAACCCGATTCTTTGTCACGTCTTTTTGATCCCTCCGCCCGTCCCGTTACTCCCGAGTGTATTTTGCCTGAGAGATTAGTAGTCTCAGCACTCGTATGGGAGGTCGAGTCGAAGGTCATGACGGCCTTAGAAGGGGTAATGCCTCCGTCCGGTTGCCCACCGAACCGCTTATTTGTGCCGGAGGAGTTAAGGTCCGAAGTTGTCCGGTGGGGTCATTGTTCCAACATGGCTTGTCATCCAGGGATAAGTAGAACTAATGGGTTGGTTAGACAACGATTCTGGTGGCCACGTATGGCTCGCGACGTCCGCGATTTTGTTTTGGCTTGTTCAGTTTGTGCCAGTGATAAGTAATTTAACCGACCTCCTGATGGGCTCCTTCAACCGCTGTCTGTCCCTTCGAGACCCTGGTCACATATCGCTCTAGATTTTGTTACCGCCCTCCCGCCCTCTAACGGCATGACAGTCGTTTTGACTGTAGTGGACCGGTTCTCGAAGGCGGCACATTTCATTCCCTTGCCCAAATTACCGACAGCCAAGGAGAGAGCGGTTACTGTTTTAGATCACGTCTTTCGGCTCCATGGCCTCCCGGTAGACATGGTTTCAGACAGGGGATCCCAGTTCATATCCAAATTTTGGAAAGAGTTTTGCAAGTTATTAGGAGCATCAGTTAGCTTGTCGTCGGGTTATCATCCCCAAAGCAACGGACAATCTGAGCGAGCCAACCAAGACTTAGAAAGGACGTTGAGATGTTTGGTCTCCAAGAATCCTTCTTCCTGGAGTCAACAACTCTCCATGGTGGAGTACGCCCACAACTCGTTGCCAGTGTCAGCTACGGGCCTCTCTCCGTTTCAGTGTAGTGTAGGGTACCAGCCACCAGCGTTTCCCAGTCTGGAATCTGAAGTCGCGGTCCCCTCCGCTCACGTTTGTCCAGAGTTGCCACCGCACCTGGACCAGAGCCCGTGAGACTCTGCTCTGGGTGAGGGAGCGCACTAAGGCCAAGGCCGATCGCCACCGGTCAAAGCCTCCCGTATGCGTCCTGGGTCAAAAAGTGTGGCTTTCTACCAGTAACATTCCATTGCGATCCGTTTCTAATAAACTAGCTCCCAAATTTATTGGCCTGTTCACTATTACCAAGATCATTAGTCCGGTGACAGTCCGCCTCAAACTACCTCCTGCGTACAAGAGGATACACCCCGCCTTTCATGTGTCCAAAATTAAACCCGTGTTTTATGCACGTATTAATCAGCCTACTCCGGTTCCCCCGCCGCCGCGTCTCGTAGATGGGGAACCGACATAATTCGGTTAATCGTATTCTGGACTCGAGACGGAGGGAACGAGGATTCCAGTATCTGGTGGACTGGGAAGGTTATGGTCCGGAGGAGAGGAGTTGGGTACCTGCTAGGGACATATTGGATCACTCCCTTATTAATGAATTCAATCAGCAGGTAGGCCCTTCTGGGAACTCCAAGAGGAGTTCTTAGAAGGGGGGGTACTGTCACGGTTGGTAAACCGTGATCTCGGGTTGTTTACACTTTGTGGTGGATTCTGTGTGTTCTGCGTCTGCACTGATTAGTTGTGGGCGTCTCCGTTAATTGTATCAGCAACAGCTGCCACTCATTACCCATCTCCTATATAATGGCTTGTCTCAGGTCTTGTGTTTGTGAGATCGTTGTTTCATGTCATTGTGTTTACCCCCGTCTGGCTTCTGTGTAGTTTGCGTTTGGATGTCTGTGTTTCCCCAGAACCTCATCCACTCTCCGAACGATCACTTAGCCACGGACACTTACCTTCGGCTCTGTTCCCGCAGTTCCTGTGCCACTCTCTCCTGCTGCCTCACGCCGTCAAGACCCGGACTCCTCACCTACACTCCACCACCGTCTGGACTTCTCACCGTCTATTGTCTCCCTGGAGTGTTACCGCCTCATCGTCTTTGTGCGTCTTTCTACTATATCTCATCATCTCATTAAACGTTGTTAACTCGCTATTGTTTCCGGACTGTCTTTTCACCAGCCGTCACACGTGTCTGTTACAAATTAAAGCAGCTGTTTTAATCTTTATACAGTCTATGGTTTTATTGCATTGACCTTGTCAAACACTAACACACACACATATGGCACACTGTGTGTCTGCTA
>NC_068407.1:22733692-22770028 GCF_023724105.1 Carassius gibelio | reverse complement strand
CACCCTCAGAGCAATGGTCAAACCGAGAGCGAGCCAACCAAGACTTTGAAAGGGTGTTGCGACATCTGGTCTCCAAGAATCCTTTCTCATGGAGCCAACAACTGTCAATGGTGGAATACACCCACAATACGTTACCTGTATCAGCGATGGGTCTATCTCCATTCGAGTTTAGATTAGGATACCAGCCACCTATTTTTCCCAGTCTGGAATCCGAAGTTGCAGTCCCCTCCTTGTGGCTTTATACTAAGAACATTCCTCTCCAACATTCCATTTCCAATAAGCTCGCTCCCAAATTCATTGGCCCGTTCACTGTCACCAAAATCATTAGTCCAGTGGCAGTCCACCTTAAACCTACTCTAGCATACAGTAGAATTCCTCCTGCCTTTCATGTATCAAAGATAAAGCCTGGGTGTCTTATTCTGATTAATCCGCCTGCCCCGGTTAACCCGTCTCTTAGGCGCCTCTAGGAGCAGGGGTACAGTCATGGTTCATGAATGCATTGTTTCCTGCTTGTCTCATCTTATGTCATGTTGATTTGTTTAATGTGGGTGTAACTAATAACGCACTGCCTACTTAATGCCCTGTCTTTCGTCTCTTGTTTGTCAGATATTTGTTTGAGTTCCACCGTGATTCATGTCTGGTTCGTCCTGTTCCGCATTCTTTCTCTTGGTCCTGTTCTGGTTTTATGTTGTGGATTACTTCGTCATCGCTTAAACCTTTCATCACTCTTCACCAGTTTTACTCACTGCCTGCGGTTCCAACACACGATCGTGATACTTTTTCGTTGGGATTGCATCATCCTTAAGAAATAAACAGTACGCAAATCCATCGTCAAACTGGGCCTTGTTTGTAAAACAAGCATCTTCGAAATGCAGGGCACAATAAAAACACTTGCACAACTCCGTTGATGCTCTGTAAAAATAAACTCCATCCACTGGTCCCTTAATGCTTTTTTTTTTTTTTTTTTTGTAATCTGTGCAGGGTTGTCTTGCCCTGGCAACCAAAAACACACTTCTTTTGTGACTTTTCGCGACGCTCTCGCTCTGATCAGTGAATGAATGTCTGGTGCTCAGCCTCTCAGTGCTCCGCTATACGGGGAGCGCACGCTCTTCCGGCAGACGTGCCCTTAGGATCCATATAAAGGAAATTCCGCTCCATCTAACGTCACACACAGCGCCATACTCGAAAAAAACTTTCCGAAACTTGTGGACAAACCGGAAGGAGTATTTTGGGAACAAAAATACTCCTTCAAACGTACAACTTAGTTTAGCATGGGAATCCAACTCTTTAACAGTGTAAAAAACTCAGTATGCATGAAATAGCATTTCACCCCCCCTTTAAGTAATTGTCCTTGACATGCCTTAAAATGCATTTTGAGACAAAAACAAGGGCACTTTTGTTTTTAAAGCTCAGTCAGTGCAATTCTCTATTAGTTGAAACCGCTCAGAATTACATTTTAGTCTGGGGCTGGTCTTAAGCCTTGTCTGTGAAACCAGGTGTACAAGTAATTCCATTTTGGTAATGTTTTACAATAAGGTCTCATTTGTTGTACATGGAATGATAATGTTCTCTGTTTTGTATTAAGTGTGTGTCTGTTTGGTGTGTTAGTAATCCTATATGTTATGGCAACCAAATGACTCCACAAGGATAGTTCTACCAGTAAATTTTAGGGTCCCCAATGGAGGAAACAGGCTTATACATCTTACGGAATGATGTTTTCTGTGATGGTGAAATAAGCATTCTCCAGACTCTTTCTAATAAGTGAACTGAAGTATTGTAACTGTATAGTGTTGGTTTTTTCTTGTGCATCAGCAAAAAGCATTTTTGTGTATTTGTTTGACATTTGTCAATAAATGTAGAGGATTTATTCCATATTCCGTCTTTTTGCGTTGATTATAACTAGGTATATAGATATAGATATAGATAGATAGATATATATATAGATAGATAGATACATTATATATATATATATATATATATATATATATATATATATATATATAGATATATATAGATAGATATATATAGATATATATATAATATATAGATATATATAGATATACTAGATTTCAACTTCATTGACAGAGATGTATGACATTGAACTATATTTTAGTTCATATTAATTGCTTATTCAGAAGTACATATTTACCATTTTCAATCACAAAATGTACTAAAGTCCCACTTAAGTGGTTCAAAATATCAACTAATTGCAATTTGTGTAATTTTAAATTGTAATATATTTGAAATTAGTTACAAATAATATGCATTTATGTGGTCAAAAACATTGCATTTAATTCAAACTTTAAGTGTATTGTTAACTGACATTAAAGTGTATTTTAGTTCACATTAATTGCTTGTAGTACACTTTAAGGATATTTTAAAGACACTAGAAGCAATTATGAACATATAATTGTACTTATAAAAATGTACTAAAAAGTTCCACTTAAGTTGTTAAAAAAATCACTCAAAGGTTCAACTTATTGCATTTAATATAACTTAAAAATGTGATAATAATAATAATAATACATTTTATTTATAATGTGCTTTTCTAGAACCTAAAGCGCTACAAACAAATACAATTCAAAAACTACAATAAATGCAATATAAAGTAAAAAGTATAAATCATAAAATACTCATTACAGTACAACACAGTAGAATATTGCTGACAGTCCATAAAAGCAATTTTTCAGCTTCTTAAAACTGGCTATTGTGTGAGCCTCTCTAACAGCAATGGGAAGCGCGTTCCATAACCTAGGTGCAGCAACAGAGAAAGCTCTCTCCCCCATAGATTTTAATCTATAGGGAGGTTGTTGAAGAGTAAGGGAATCAGCAGACTGAAGGGAATGAGAAGGCATGTATCGGGTGACTTAGTCACAAATATAAGAAAGGGCAGTTTCCATGTATAGCTTTGTATGTTAATGTTAGAGTTTTAAAAACAATACGTGACTGTACAGGAAGCCAATGCAAACTATAAAGCACACGAAGTGTGATACATTTGAAATGAATTACAAATACAATGTACTTAAGTGGCAAAAATAACATATTTAATTTGCACTTCTGTGTGTTCTTTTAAAGTATATTATTTCTGCAATAAGTACAATTTATAAAATTATACTGAAGTGCACTTCTTTTTCACAAGGGAAGACACATACTGTATGAAATCACAAAGTTTTCACTGTCGTAGGCCGACTCTGAAACCAGACCAAACAAAAATTAGCTTGAGCCTTGTTTTAGCACTTTGACAAATCAAATTGTTGTTTTTATCTTTCTATGATTTCTTGTTATCACACTTCGTATTGTATTGTCGTATGTGATTGTAAAAGTTTTGTGTGCCTGTTTTCCATGTTAGTAGTAAGTAAGTAAAAGTTATTTGTATAGCACATTTCACAGATAAAAATCACAAAGTGCTTCACAACAATAGTTAGAATACACAACTGTCAGGGCTCATGTTTGATCTGTCTCTCGCTCCTGGTGGAGCCTTTGTTTTTGTTTCTGTTTGCACATGCCGGCCAAGATCAGCTGTTCGCATTTTGCGATCGGCGTGGTTGTGCACTTGTTGATTGTTTTGTTTTTTCACTTGGCGTGCCAGCCGCATTCAGCTGATTGCGCTTTGCAATCAGCGCGGTTGTGTAGGCATTCTCAGCTGTTTGTCATTTTGTCATTTATTTTTTCCTTATTTAAATCTCATGTTTTCTCTTTGTCTTTGCCAGTTTGTTTTGTTGTTGACGCTTTTTACGCGTTTCTTGTTTTGATTCATCAGTTATAGTTTTGTATTTGTTTTCTCAGTTTCTCTTTTTTTTCTGCCCAGTTATTTCAACTGCTGCCTGGACTGTTTATGCTCCTTGACCAGTGGTCTGTTCATCTGGACTTTTGGATTGTTTGCTCTGGATTATTATCTAGATTTGTGGATCTCTCTAAATCTGCCTGGGCTATCATCTATAATGACCATCGCCTGATTCTGACTACCGCTCGCCTGGAACATATCTGTTTGGACTCTGATCTCCTCTATTGTGTTCTGGGATTCTGGATCTGGAATTCAGCAGTTCGAATAATCGCTGAAATAAACTCTTGTTGCATTTCTACTGCATCTGGGTCCTTCATTTCAGCAACACCTGACGTAACACACTGGCCATTATGGACCCAGCAGAAGAAGCTCAGCTCCGAGCTGCCGTGGAACATCAGGGAGCGATGTTGAATCATCAGGCTGAGGAACTTTCACATGCTCGCCACACTGTGGATGCCTTGGTTGCACGAGTTACTGAGCTCTCGGACAAGTTGCGCTATCTTCAGCCCGTCGATCTCAATGTTTCATCTGCAGCATCCCAACAGGCCACTGGTCATGAGCCACGTATTAATAACCCTCCCGTTTATGCTGGTGAACCAAGTAATTGTCGTTCATTTCTTATTCAGTGTGAGGTCGTTTTTTTCACTTCAACCCCAGACTTATGCATTAGACCGATCCAGAGTGGCTTACGTGATTTCTCTTCTGGCTGGACGCGCCCGCGACTGGGGTACTGCCATATGGGACTCGCGCTCTTTGTGCTGTGATGATTTTAAATCATTCAAAGCCGAGATGATAAAAGTATTTGACAGATCCGTGTTCGGCAAAGAGGCTTCCCGGCAATTGGCTTCGCTGCGTCAAGGCAAGAGGTCAGTTGCTGATTACTCTATTGAATTTAAGACTCTTGCAGCTACAAGTTAATGGAACTCAGCGGCCCTGGTGGCTCGTTTTTTGGATGGATTAGTGGCGGAGGTTAAGGACGAGATCTATGCACGTGACCTGCCGGACCTGCTTGACGATATTATTGATCTCGCTATTCGTTTGGATTCCCGTATGGAATTGAGATGTAAAGTTCGGGGAAATACCAGCTGGATGCGGCCAGAACCGTCTGTTTCCTCCTCTGCTTTCCGAGCTCCTGAATCATCTGACCTTGAGCCCATGCAGCTGGGGAGAATGCGTCTTACTGCTGAGGAAAAACAACGCCGACTTTTAAAGGGGCTTTTTCTATATTGTGGTGGTCATGGTCATATTGCTGCCGTCTGTCCATTAAAAGCCAACGCCCACCAGTAAACAGGAGAATTCTGGCGGGCGGTACTTCAATTTCTCCGTCAGAGGGTTCTCGTACTCTCATTCCTGCTTCAGTGTTACAGAATGGCTCGGTTATTAAATGCTCTGTGTTAATTGATTCAGGTGCGGAGGGGAATTTTGTTGATGTTAAATGGGCTCAATACTATGGCTTACCCATTCATTCCCTTTCCTCTCCTCTCACCGTTCATTCCCTTAATGGACAGCAGCTCATGGCAGTTACTCAAATCACTGGTCCGGTGAGTTTGATTACCTCTGGAAACAACCGGGAAGAAATAGAATTGTATTTAATAAATTCCCCTTCTGTTTCTATTGTATTGGGTCATCCTTGGCTTTCTCTCCATAACCCACATTTTAACTGGGCTGAGAATTTAATTCTTTCTTGGAGTTCTCGTTGTCATGCTGCTTGTCTTGTGTCTGATCCATCTTCTGTTGTTTGTTCTGTGTTGCAGGAGGAGGAGGTGGATCTTTCCCTGATCCCTGGCATGTACCACGATTTGCGTGCGGTCTTCAGTCGGTCCCGAGCTGCCTCTCTTCCTCCCCATCGACCATATGATTGTGCTATTGATCTTCTTCCCGGCACTTCTCCTCCTCGCGGACGTCTTTTCTCTTTGTCTGCACCCGAGCGGGTGGCCATGGAGAAGTATCAGATTCTCTAGCAGCAGGTTTGATTCGTCCCTCTTCCTCTCTAGCAGGAGCGGGTTTTTTTTTCGTGAAGAAGAAGGATGGCTCTTTGCGCCCCTGCATTGACTATCGTGGGCTGAATGACATAACTGATATGAACAGGTACCCCCTGCCTCTTATGTCAACAGCCTTCGAGGTCCTGCGGGGTGCAAAGTTCTTCACGAAATTGGATCTACGCAATGCTTATCATCTAGTTCAGATTAGGGAGGGGATGAATGGAAGACGGCTTTTAACACGCCCACTGGGCATTTTGAATATCTCGTTTTACCTTTTGGGCTTTCCAATGCTCCAGCCGTCTTCCAAGCGCTCGTCAATGACGTGCTGAGAGATATGATTAACGACTTTGTCTTTGTGTACCTGGATGATATTTTAATTTTTTCTCAATCATTCCAGGTGCATGTCCAGCACGTCAGACGAGTGCTTCAGCGGTTGTTGGAGAATCAATTGTTCGTGAAGGCGGAGAAGTGTACTTTTCACACCCAGTCGGTTTCGTTCTTGGGGTCGATCATCTCGGCGGAGGGGATTCGCATGGACCCTGCGAAGGTTGGCGCTGTCTCTGACTGGCCGGTACCTAGCTCAAGAAAAGCTTTACAGCAGTTCTTGGGCTTTTCCAATTTCTATAGGCGTTTTATTAGAAATTTCAGCCAGGTAGCGGCCCCTCTGACAGCGTTAACCTCCACCAAATCCAAATTTTGTTGGTCTAGTGTTACTCAGGCAGCTTTTGACGAGTTGAAATCCAGATTCACTACTGCTCCTATTCTTATTTTGCCAGATCCTAGTAGACAGTTTGTGGTGGAGGTGGACGCATCACAGGTTGGTGTCAGAGCAGTTCTTTCCCAAAAATCCCCTCATGATAATAAGTTGCACCCTTGTGCTTATTTTTCTCATCGCCTTTCTCCCTCAGAACGAAATTATGACATCGGCAACAGAGAGCTGCTGGCAGTACGCTTGGCTTTGGGAGAGTGGCGTCACTGGTTGGAGGGGACGGTAATTCCATTTCTGGTGTGGACTGATCATAGAAATCTGGAGTATATTCAATCTGCCAAAAGGCTGAACTCCAGACAGGCTCGTTGGGCACTGTTTTTTGGACGCTTCAACTTTGTGTTGTCTTACAGGCCGGGTTCTAAGAATGGCAAGCCCGATGCTCTGTCCCGGCAGTTTAATGCGCCTGTTGACGAGTCTCCTCCTGACACCATTTTGCCTTTGGGCCGTGTGGTGGGGGCCGTCACCTGGGGTATCGAGGGTCGGGTCAGGCGAGCATTAGCTCAGGTTGAGGTGCCCATGGGGTGTCTGGCAGGTTTGTTATCTGTGCCTGATACAGTCCGCACCGCCGTCTTGCAGTGGGGTCACTCTTCTAAACTCACGTGTCATCCTGGTGTGAGGAGGTCGCTGGCAGCCATCCGTCAGCGTTTTTGGTGGCCGGCCATGGCTGAGGACATCCGTCGGTTCGTGGGTGCTTGTGAGGTTTGTGCTCAAAACAAATCTTCCAATCAACCTCCCGTTGGTCTGCTTCATCCCCTCCCTATTCCTTCCCGCCCCTGGTCGCATATTGCCCTGGATTTTGTTACTGGTTTCCCTCCATCCAGCGGCAATACGGTGGTCCTTACTGTTGTGGATCGCTTTTCTAAGGCGGTTCACTTCATTCCCCTCCCTAAACTCCCTTCGGCTAGGGAGACGGCCCGGGTGGTCATAGACCACGTCTTCCGGATTCATGGTCTTCCGGAGGATGTGGTCTCTGACAGGGGGCCCCAGTTCGTGTCCCATTTTTGGAGGGAATTCTGTCGACGACTGGGTGCCTCCGCCAGTCTGTCCTCAGGATTCCATCCACAGACCAACGGCCAAACCGAGCGTGCAAACCAGGATCTCGAGCGGATCCTCCGATGCCTGGCTTCCCATAACCCCTCCTCCTGGAGACAGCAGCTAACTTGGGCTGAATATGCCCATAACTCCTTGCCGGTGTCCTCGACTGGGTTTCCCCCGTTCATGTGTTGTCTTGGTTATCAACCCCCTCTGTTTCCTTCCCAGGCTGCTGAGGCCACAGTTCCCTCAGTCCAGGCATTTATGCAGCGCTGTTATCGTACCTGGAGGAGGGCCAGGGAAGTGTTGGTCCGGTCTGGGGGACGCACTAAAAGAGCTGCTGACCGCCGTCGGACTGTGGCACCCAGGTATGATTGTGGGCAAAGGGTGTGGCTCTCTACTAAAGATCTGCCACTTCGGGTTCCAGCCCGTAAGTTGGCACCCAAATTTATAGGCCCTTATATAGGCTAGTGACAATGCCCCTGAATTTTCGAGATACCCCTACCGGAGGTAGAACTAAACCCAACAATGTTTTTCCTCATCTCTAAGGTCTCCCTTATATGAAATGGATTCTTGGCTAAAAATATTTTACTGCAAAGATTGTTAAATTAACAGATATTGTTATACACCACAAAACCAATAAAGGACTAAAATATAGCCTGTCCGTATGGGAGTTAAGGCATATAAACTAATGCAGATCAATCACACAAGCTCTGAGAGCTTTGAAACTTGACATGTTTGTAGCCAGGAAGTTGATTTAACTACTAGAAAAGACTGGATGTGAATATCTTGATGTATTGAATAAATAGACACATGTAAACACATATCTAAAATAAGCGGACATGCACAAATTTAATATCTATGCAGAATGTTTTCATTTACTTTGTGCTTGCTTTGCCTGGCATTATCATAGAATCACATATGATGGCTTGTTGGAAAGGTGGGGTTGTGCTGAATCCAGCAATACCAAATATGTAAATATATAATAAAAGAGAAGTGTTCTGTCACTCAATGTATGAGGTGTCCAAAATGAATGAAAATGGAACACTGACATAATTGAGTCCAAACCCATTCATTATCAGTGATGAGAAGAATGTTGAGAAATTCAAATATAAGGGACATCAAAAAATATTTAATATGGCACCTTGTACTATATGGAAACAAAGATTGAAATCGAAAGATAACACCTTACCATAGCACAAACAGGAGACCAGGAGTTTTAACTTAATTAACTTTTTAATAAAACTATAACTTAACTTCACACAATACAACTTAAATTACTGTCTTAAATAAAACAAATGGCAATCTAACTAAAGAAACAAACACTTTTTGGGGAAATGAGCCCTGTCTTCTCAGGCTGTTTAGTTTATTTTCTAGCAGCAACCATTTGGAACATCAACTGCTTTTAGTAACCATTGGAGAAGGGTCTGGCTGCAGGCTTGCACTTGCACTCTCAGACACTGCTTCTGCTAGCGACGTCACTTGCAGTCTATATTTTTTTATTTTGTTCTATTTATTGATAACTTTTTGTTTGAATTTCCCAACATTTTATAACAGTTGCCATGTGGCGAAGACAAGAAAAAATAAACTAAATTACAATGTCAATTGCAATCGCTACTTGCACTCTGGTACCTGTGACTTCACTTGCAATCAACACAAATCTTGCATGTTGCCAGTGGAGACAAGACGCTGTGGTTGTGATTAAATGATTAAAACTAATTTAGTACTATAACGTACAGGGTCCTGCAAGAAAAAGACAAGCACAGACCTTGGCCACAGAACAGCAGAATATGAACGCAATGCACAAAGTCTTTCGTTAAGCGTTTTCCTCCTGTAGAAAAAAACTAACACTTAATGTGGCATAATGTATTCAGACACATTAAGTTCAATTAAAAGACCAAATTTGATATATAGTTATTATTCAATGTACTACAAGGCACGCAGATGGCTATGAACACAATGTGCAAACTTTGTCCTCCCATACAACATAACGCTTAATGTGGCCTAATAACAGACTAAGATGATAAAGACAATTTAGTAGGCCTAGGCTATATGTCTTGTTGTTGACTCAAAGTATATACAGACCAGCAAATATGAACGGGCATTATGCATTAAGTGATTTTAAAAGGATCAGCTCCGTACAGGCAAGAAGACGAGTACAGAACGCAGTGCGTTAAATTGTACATTAAACGTTTTCCTCCTATAGAAAATCATTATAAATAAAACACATAATGTAGGTTAATGGACAAAGACAGTGATATAAACAAGTTGTAGACAGTTTATTCTATATGGAAAAATGCTTAATGTGAAACTTTGCATGTTGCGTTTATTCTGGGCTCACCTGCTTGCCTGTACATATTAGTTGTGTATTTTAATAAAGTAGAGAAGCATGAGTTTGGCCTTTCTCATCTATGTCTATTATGCCACATTTTGCGGTATGTGAGGAAAATACTATATACATATTCCTTATATTAATGAACTGTACATTTAATTTGATATTTTAATAGCATCTTAATATATTAAGCCATGTTAAGTTTTTTTTTTTCTACGCTTAGCTAGAGACTTTGTGCAAATGTTCATATTCTGGTGTTCTGGCCATGGATTTGCCGCTCTTGTCTTTTTCTTGCAGGACCCTGTACGTTATAGTACTAAATTAGTTTTAATAATTTAATCACCACCACAGCGTCTTGTCTCCATTGGCAACATGTACGATTTGTGTTGATTGCAAGTGACGTCACAGGTAGCGGAGAGTTCAAGTAGCAATTTCAAGTGACATTTTAATTTAGTTTCTTTTTTCTTGTCTTCACCACCTGGCTTTATAAAATGTTGGGAAATTCAAACGAAAAGTAATAAAAAAAAATAAACTAAATAAAAAATAAAGACTGCAAGTGATGTCACTAGCGGAAGTGCAAATGTCTGAGTGTGCAAGTCTGAGAGTGCAAGTACAAGCCTGCAGCCAGACCCTCTTGAAACATTTTGGGGTCAACCCCCCATGATGTTACAACTGCAACACACCACTCATCCACATTGTCATCAGTGACAAAGTGGGTCATATTTGGACAGTCAGGGCAAGAGCAAAACCCTGTGCAGGTCAAGCCCACAGAAAGACACTGGCATTTGGTGGCATCGGCACAGTTTCCGTCTGTACAGTAGATGTGGGTGAGGTCTCTAACTCCTTTAGGTGCTGGTGCCTTCTGGAACATCACAGATTAAATGCAGCCACATTCTCTGAGCCTCCATCCTCTACCAACTGGGTTCCAGAGAAGAGTTTTGCCCAGGTGGCTGTGATGCCACACTGCTGTTTGGTACACGGCTCTCAGCACATGTTGCTGGAAGCCATCTTCTGTTGGGGGTAGATTTGCTGCTGACATATCTGTGGTAGATGCTAGTGTGTACCTCAGCTCATCCAGGTTGGTGCTAGGATGCCCATCTTGGTGCCTGTTGTTTGTCTTTCAAGATCTTTGATTGAGTGTTGGTCGTCATATCTATCAAAAACTATAACGACACAGCTGTTACCTTCCTTTCCCATTAAAGTTGCAATCTTTTTCCAGACACACTCACCCAGGTCATTGAACGTTTGGAAGGCTGAATCATTGAGCATTTGAAGAAGATCCATGCCATCAATGATATATGCTGATGGTTCTTTTACACTTGGCAGCTGCTGTTATCTTCTTTATGCTTCCATCATCAAAAAACAAAGAGGGTGGGACAAAATCATGTTTAATCTGAAATACGAGATTTTTATGACTTGGGAGCGGGGAGATATGAGGTTTTGCACTCATTGATAAGAATGATACAGACACAGACGTCGCTGCTGCCAGCAGAGTTCATCAAAGTCTGCGGTCGTGTCGAGCCTTTTGACAAGAGATAAGGCTTTAAGGGGTAACTAAACCCCTGGTCAGAGCCTGACTCCACCCACTGGCAATATTTGAAAAATGCTGAAAAGTGGGCAGAGCACAGCGGAGATAGAGGGGACAAACCAAGGGCAGGGCTGAGCCGGTGGGGCGTGAACCTGAGACCCTCAGTGACAGATTAATTGACAGCTGCTGTTAGAGTCGCTAAAATGGAGAGTGACTCTAGTGACGCAAGTAGTTTTGAAACAGAGCGTTCATTTGAAGTAGAGGACTTTTCTCCCCCACCTTCACCTGAAGTGGAGGATGTCGAGGTGTCTGAGGACACAGGGCCAGGGCCTGAGCCATATCAATTCAAGCCACTGGCTCAAACTGCGGTCTTAACTCCCGTATTCTGATAGGCATCCGATGATGCTAGCGAAGCAGCCGTGCAAGAGAGAATGGGGCCAGTCTCCGAGTAAGGCACTGCGTCGCTTTTCAGCGTGAGCTGTGTGGAGCATTACAGCTGTGTGGAGCATTACCGAAGCATTACAGCTATGGATTTTTAACAAAACAAGCCTACTCAAATGTATCTAACCTAACGATTTTCATTTGTTATTGTAAGAAATGAAAAAAAAAAAACAGAGTTATGCAAAGATAGGCTTACTTGGCGCCAGTAGACAGACCTTTTTTCTCCCATAAATAAAACCTGTTAGCCTACTTGGGGCATTTTACATGCACAGTGCCAACTTTGAGTCAGTAAAATAATAATAAAAACAATAATTTAATGCTGGTATCCAAAACATTTAATTCAATACAAGTAGAATTAGAAATTAGATACATTTTAAAACTTCAATGCACATGTATAATAAGCCAAGTAATAACCCTAGTACTATCGATCATAACATACTTCTACAGAGACTGGAAAACTGGGTTGGGCTTTCTGGGATGGTACTCAAATGGTTCAGGTCATACTTAGAAGGGAGAGGCTATTATGTGAGTCTAGGAGAGCATAAGTCTAAGTGGACGTCCATGACATGTGGAGTGCCACAAGGGTCAATTCTGGCACCGCTCTTTTTTAGCCTGTATATGCTTCCACTAAGTCAATCAGAAAGAACCAAATTGCCTATCACAGCTATGCTGATGATACCCAGATTTACCTAGCCTTATCTCCAAATTACTACAGCCCAATAGGAGGAGTGGTTGTGTGGCAACAAAACAAACAGTATGGCGGGCTGTAAAGACGCAACGAGCACTTTCAAGTGAGTTAAGGCCCGTTCACACCAAGCACGATAACTATAAAGATAACTATAAAGATAATGATATTAGCGTCCACACCAGCGAACGATATTGTCTGTGTATTTTAAGCGGACGCGGCACGTCTGCTGCTTTAAATTCTCGAGCTCATTACAGCAGGATTGATTCTGATTGGTTGGCAATGTTTTATCATTAATCAGGGGGAAAAAAATCTTTCTGAAAGTGATTCCAACGATATAGTTATGGTGTGGACTCAGCTATTCTTTAATATTGAGAACGATTTTTAGAACTATATCTTTATCGTTATCTTTATAGGTATCGTGCTTGATGTGAACGGGCCTTTAGCGGGCAAAATCCTCAATATATAAGCACTTTAACTTCTGAAGACTGGAGGAGGTTTGGAGAGAAGCTCAAAATTTGTATTGGTGACAAGTCGAAGCTATTCAAAGCCCATATGAGATCTGGGATGACAAAAAACGTTGGTCCAACTCGTCCGTGTCTTGGCCACCAATCTGCCGGGGAGACATTTATTCTCATTTAATAGAAACCCCTGGACCCTTCACTCATGAAAGATTAAAGGCTTTCAAAAGTCTGAAGGCCTATGATTATTTTGTTTCTCGAAAAGTTGGGCCAATCTTTTCTGTCAAACAGAAAGCAGTGATTGTGCTAAAAGCAGAGGTTAGACCTGGCCAAGCAGAGTCACAGCATGATTTGCATCTCCCGTGGGTGATCGCCAAAGAGAACGCCGAAATAATCACTGCTCACTGCGACTGCAAAGCCGGGTAAGTCTTCATTTATCAGTGTTCTTATTTACTTATTTATTTACTAAAAAAAAGTAGTGACTGTTGTACCAATTCAATTGTTTTCAGTGTGAGACTTTCAATGGCGTCTGTACTAATGGTGAAAAATTGTATATCACAGCTTACACATTTCTCCTTCTTTCAAATCCAGTCTTGGAGAAACATGCAGTCATGTAGCAGCTTTAATGTTTAAAGTAGAAGCAGCTGTCAGGATAGGACTTACAAATGTTGCATGTACTAGTGAGGCTTGCAGCAAAGCACAGCTACAGAATGATGTGAGGAACATAGTCTGGGTGCTGTGGATTGCGGTTTGGGACACCTGAATCAGAAAGCGAAAACTTTTTATCAGGCCCCCAACTAACCGTACAATCGACCACACAGCAAGAGTGAACCATCCTCTTCTCTAAATCCTCCTCCAAACGTGCAAAACAATCAAATTACAGGTATCTAGCTGTGTTTCCTGCCACACGATTCCCATGATGCAACGCGACAAACATAAACAATGACGTCACAAAAGATCCGCCTATTGACTCCCTCTGCCAATGCATTGATAAAATTAATAGTTGGATGTGCCAGAGCTTTCTTCAGCTAAACAAGGAAAAAACTGAAGTCATTGCATTTGGAAACAAACATGAAGTGTTCAAGGTGAATGCATACCTTGACTCTAGGGGTCAAACAACTAAAAATCATGTCAGGAATCTTGTTGTGATTCTGGAGACCGGTCTGAGTTTCAGTAGTCATGTCAAAGCAGTAGCTAAATCAGCATACTATCATCTCAAAAACATTGGAAGAATTAGAGGTTTTGTTTCCAGCCAAGACATGGAGAAACTTGTTCATGCCTTTATCACCAGCAGGGTGGACTATTGTAATGGGCTCCTCACCGGCCTTCCCAAAAAGACCATTAGACAGCTGCAGCTCATGCAGAACGCTGCTGCCAGGATTCTGACTAGAACCAGAAAATCTGAGCATATTACACCAGTCCTCAGGTCCTTACACTGGCTTCCAGTTAAATATAGGATTGATTTTAAAGTACTTTTACTCGTATATAAGTCACTAAATGACCTAGGACCGAAATATATTGCAGATATGCTCACTGAATATAAACCTAACAGAGCACTCAGATCACTAGGATCGAGTCAGTTAGAAATACCAAGGTTTCACACAAAACAAGGGGAGTCCGTCTTTAGTTACTATGCCGCCCACAGTTGGAATCAGCTTCCAGAAGAGATCAGATGTGCTAAAACACTAGTCACATTTAAATCTAGACTCAAAACCCATCTGTTTAGCTGTGCATTTATTGAATGAGCACTGTGCAATGTCCGAACTGATTGCACTATATTTTCACATCATTTTCTAACTGTTTTTAAATTCATTTTAGTTAAGTAGTTTTTTTCATAATTTTAAAAGTTTTAAAATTGCTTGTGTTTATTATTATTATTTTTCTTCATGATTATTTTACTTTATTTTATGTAAAGCACTTTGAATTACCATTGTGTATGAAATGTGCTATATAAATAAACTTGCCTTGCCTTGCCTAGTAATAAGTAGACATTTAAAATACATCAATAACTGATATCATAGTTTAAAATAGATCAAATCAGAGTTAAGGCTTGCTTTATGTGTTGCTCGACGAGGATTTCTCAATCGTTGCGACTTTAAATCCTGAGAACATAAAATGCCGTGGAAGTTCCTGCCGCGGAGTGAAGAAGAGGTGGCGTTACGAGGATTCGCAGACAGTTGAAGTGTCCAATGGAGTTAAGAGATTTGCTCTCAATCTATTTTCAACACTTTAGATTGTTTACCACGTGGGGTTTGACCAATAGCATTGAATTGTGAAAAAATATGAAATAGACAAAATTTGGACATGCGAGGATTCTGCCCGTCAGTGACGATATTTTAATAAAGGTGTTCCATTCCAATGTTAACCTGATTCAATTGGATCTGTGGTTCATATGAATTGTATAGTATACTGTGCATTATGAAATGTATCATTATTAAATGTATCATAAATATAGATCAGCACTTACCTAATGTAAGTTACTTTGCAGTAACCATGAATTCAACATTCTTCTCTCCACTGATAATGTGATTTGGACTTGAGGCTATTTTGTCCAGCGTTCTTTCATTTTGGACACCTCATACATTGATTGACAGAACACTTCTCTTTTATTATATATTTACATATTTGATATTGCTGGATTCAGCACAACCCCACCTTTCCAACAAGCCATCATATGTGTTTCTGTGATAATGCCAGGCAAAGCAAGCACAAAGTAAATGAAAACATTCTGCATAGATATTAAATTTGTGCATGTCCGCTTATTTTAGATATGTGTTTACATGTGTCTATTTATTCCATACATCAAGATATTCACATCCAGTCTTTTCTAATAGTTAAATCAACTTCCTGGCTACAAACATGTCAAGTTTCAAAGCTCTCAGAGCTTGTGTGATTGATCTGCATTAGTTTATATCCCTTAACTCCCATACGGACAGGCTATATTTTAGTCCTTTATTGGTTTTGTGGTGTATAACAATATCTGTTAATTTAACAATCTTTGCAGTAAAATATTTTTAGCCAAGAATCCATTTCATATATGGGAGACCTTAGAGATGAGGAAAAACATTGTTGGGTTTAGTTCTACCTCCGGTAGGGGTATCTCGAAAACTAAAGCACTTTTTGACCATTTCTCACTAGCCTATATACCATTGTCAAGGTGGTCAGTCCGACGGCAGTGCGGCTTCGGTTGCCTCAACCTCTCTGTCGTGTCCATCCTGTCTTTCATGTTTCTCGTGTTAAACCTGTTGTATGTTCTTCCCATTCTCGTGTTTCTATCCCCACCCCCCCTCCTCCCCTGATGATTGAGGGCACTCCAGCCTTTATCGTCAGGCGGATTCTTGATTCCAGGCACCGTGGACGAGGCTTTCAATATATAGTGGATTGGGAAGGCTACGGTCCAGAAGAGAGATCTTGGGTCCCAGCTCGGGACATTCTGGACCGCTCGCTCATCGTGGAGTTTCATCGTCGTCAGTCTTCCTCGACCAGGGGTACGCCGGGTGGCGTTCCTGGGAGGGGGGTACTGTCAGGGCTCAGGTTTGATCTGTCTCTCACTCCTGGTGGAGCCTTTGTTTTTGTTTCTGTTTGCACAAGATCAGCTGTTCGCATTTTGCGATCGGCGTGGTTGTGCACGTGTTGATTGTTTTGTTTTTTCACTTGGCGTGCCAGCCGCATTCAGCTGATTGCGCTTTGCAATCAGCGCGGTTGTGTAGGCATTCTCAGCTGTTTGTCATTTTGTCATTTATTTTTTCCTTATTTAAATCTCATGTTTTCTCTTTGTCTTTGCCAGTGTGTTTTGTTGTTGACGCTTTTTATGCATTTCTTGTTTTGATTCATCAGTTATAGTTTTGTATTTGTTTTCTCAGTTTCTCTTTTTTTTCTGCCCAGTTATTTCAACTGCTGCCTGGACTGTTTATGCTCCTTGACCAGTGGTCTGTTCATCTGGACTTTTGGATTGTTTGCTCTGGATTATTATCTAGATTTGTGGATCTCTCTGAATCTGCCTGGGCTATCATCTATAATGACCATCGCCTGATTCTGACTACCGCTCGCCTGGAACATATCTGTTTGGACTCTGATCTCCTCTATTGGGTTCAGGGATTGTGGATCTGGAATTCAGCAGTTCGAATAATCACTGAAATAAACTCTTGTTGCATTTCTACTGCATCTGGGTCCTTCATTTCAGCAACACCTGACACACAACACTTATAAATACATTACAGCACATAATCAAAATAAACAGAAGTACACATAAGGCCAGCCTACAGTCTAGTTAAAAGCCTCTTTAAAAAGAAGAGTTTTCAACTGGGTTTTAAAATTTTCCACACAATCCAAGCAGCTTATGGAAGGAGGCAAAGCGTTCCACGACCGAGGTGCCACAGCTTGAAACGAACGGTCCCCTCTAGTTTTAAAATGTGTAAGGGGGGGCAACTAAAAATCTCTGGCCTGTTGATCTCAGACTACGTGAGGACGTACGCAGCAGGTCAGAGATGTATGGGGGCGCCTGTCCTTGTAAGGCTCTAAAAGTTAGAACCAAAATTTTAAAGTGCATTCTAAATTTCACTGGTAGCCAATGAAGAGAAGCTAAAATTGGAGTAATATGTGCCCTTTTACTCGTGTGGGTTAAAAGCCTAGCAGCAGAATTTTGGACAGTCTGGAGACGACAAAGATCCTTCTTATTAAGGCAAATAAAAAGACTGTTACAATAGTCTAAACGAGACGAAATAAAAGCATGAATGGGTTGATAATACAGCTTTTTGTCTTACCTAATTTAAAGAGCCGTAGTCTCTCTTGACTGCTGTGATGCATTACAATCCTCCGTCAAGAAAGTTATTCATGTTATTCCTCTCGTTATTCCAAGTCCAAGCTGTATCCAATCATTATTTCAGCTTCAAAAGTCCACTTGATGTCACGGTGAAGGATTACAAATGCTACTGTGCACATGTACATTCTGACTCGAGTTAATTCGCGTAATAACTTAGACTGTTTGCCCTTTTCAACTATAATAATGATCGCTCGTGCAATGCCATGGCCGCTGACGTTATTTATTTACTATTATCATCTGATCTCTGTCTGTGCTCTGTGCTCTCTGCTCTGCATCGAGTCTGAATCTGAACCACTAAAACTTTAAGATTAAACGGTTCATTTATAATATTATAAAAATGGGAGAAAATGTAAAACACGGTTTGGCAGTCGAAGTGTCCCTCACTGGTTGCCATCGAAACATGAAATGCGCTCGAGACTGCACATGCGTGCTAGCTGTATCAACCTAAAATGCTTTAACGCAATTTGAGCGTAATAGAAAACATTCATGTGACAGTTCACCTCAGATTGTGTTGCTGATTTGAAATATATTAAATATGAGTGTGTCAAGTCTGCAAGCATTAAAACCGTGAGTGCACTTGTATATTAACTCTGAGTCTGCGAGCGAGAGAGAGATAGAGAGAGATCACTTATTTTGGCTCACTCTTTTCTTTTCCTAATTTTACAAGTTGCAAGTTACAAAAAACACAAGCAGACTTTGATCACGGCCGGGTGTTCTTCGAGTCCGATTACTCCGATCGGTGATCGCACGGGTATTACACACAATGTTAAACAGACCCGGGACCCGAGGTAATAGATTCGGACCCGACCTGGACCCGGCTGATGATTTAAAATATAGACCCGAACCCGTACGGGTCCCGGGTCGGGTCCGGGGTCGACGGGTCTCGGGTGCACTGTGAAGACCTCTAGCCTAGAGTGCAGGATGAGGTAAAATGCTAGCTCTGATATCCTTAATTTTCTCAACAAAGAAGTCAAGGAATACATTACTTTTTGGCAGAGAGAGCTCCGCAATTGGAGAAACAGATGGAGAAACAATAGAATTAATGGTATCAAACAAGAATTTGGGTTTTTTCTTATTAGAGGATATTAGCTGAGAGAAGTCGTTAGTTCTAGCACTTTTCAGGAGTTCATTTAGAGAAGCAGTTAATTCCCTAAGATAAAGCCTGTGAACTTCAAGTTTAGTTGTTTTCCATAAGCGCTCTATTTTCCGACGTTTACTTCTACAGCTCTGAATAGATGCATTTATCCACGGACAGGGCTTTTTAATAGAGATAGTGTTTGATTTCATAGGAGCCACTTCATCTAAAATTGCTAAACATTGCTGTTAAAAGACTCAGCATACACATTTACATCACTGCAACCCCTTAGCTGGTATGGATCAAACTAAACAGCAAACTTCCCAGCAACATCCTGGTTAATAACTCTCCTTTGAGCCTTAATTCTTAGAGGCGGGGGGTCCCGAGGGAAGTTCAGGTTAAAGAAAACACAACTATGATCACTCACATGTACATCCTCCACACACACATTTACTATCTCAAGACCTAATGAGAAAACAAGGTCTAGGGTGTGCCCCTTTAAGTGTGTGGGTCCTGAGACATGTTGCGTAAAATTAAAAGAGTCAGTAATGGATAGGAGATCTGTAGCTGCAATACATGACATATCATCAATATGAAGATTAAAATCTCCAATAATTGAAACTTTCTCCAGCTTGATCATAGAGGTTAAAAAGTCAGTAAAATCAGTGAGGAAGATACCTGCAGGACCAGGAGGGCGGTATAAATTAACACACAATGAAATATGTTAACAGAACCAACCTTAATCATCTGAGACTCAAAAGAGGAGAAGGTTTCATAGTGGATTTCTCTGCATAAAAATCTGTCACGATACACAACAGCAAGGCCCTCGCCTCGGCGAGCCGTTCGAGGTGTCCCAATCACTGAGCAGCCTGCAGAGCACAGCTCATTTAAATGAACAGCTTCCATATCCTTTTGCCACGTTTCTGTAAGGAACATAAAATCCATCTTTTCCGAGGTGAAAAGATCGTTGATGGCATGCGCCTTATTAGTGATGGAACGAGCATTGAGCAGCGCTAAACGGAGTGATGATGGCAGACTGGTCTCCTTATTAGCAAGTTGTAGTGGCAGCAAACACCTGGCACAGTCACATGGTTTCCAGCGGTGTCGTGCGGCCAATCGATGGTCAGGGAGGTCGGCCACAAGCTGCAGTTTCCTAACTGCGTCTCCACCTCCGCCCCACGATGACAAAAGGGGATCTCGTCCAATGGGCAGGACGAGCTGAGGGCGACCCTGGAACGGAGTGCCACTAAAGCCCCTTTCACACTGCACGTCGGACCCGCAATATTCCTGTAACATTGCCTGGTCGCCTTCTGTGTGAAAGCAACCACGTCCCGGAATTGATTACCGAATTGAACCCGGGTCGGGGACCTAGTAACATTGCAGTAATTGATCCGGAAAGAGCGCTGTGTGAACAAAAGCCAGATCTAATTCCGTATCGAAGTGATGACGCGCGACTCTTTTACCGGCTGTTTAGAAGGAAGATCAACATTCGTGACGAAAACATATGTGCAAACTGTAATGAAGCAGAGATCAGTTAGTTCCTCACTTTCCGCGCTGACGCCGAGATCGTTTGCTTGCTTCAGTTAAAGTATAACATGCCAAGCGTTGTCGACTCGTACATTACACGTCACGCGCTGATGTCACGTGTCGTTACGGGATCTTCAAGGGTTGTGTGTGAAAGCACGCACATATACCGGGTCATCACTGGCAGTGTGAAAGTGCCAAATCTAGCGACCAGGGAACAATTACAGGAACACTTTACCCCTGTATTTGCCGGAATGGCAGTGTGAAAGGGGCTTAAGACATATATCCCGGGGGAAATACCGGCAGTAGCCACCGCGGCCGCTGCCCGCAGCGAAGCTTGGGCACCCCCGTCCGCAAAGACAGCCTCATCCCGACCCGAACGCCAGCTCTGCAACCCCTTCTCCTTCGTCTCTTCTTGGGATTTCCATGGCCCCGAAGCAAAAATCAGTAATCAAATAGGCCGGGTACACACACCAACGGGGGTGGAAAAGTTTGACTACAGACTATAAATACTGTGCAACATACTGCGCAACAGTGTGTTTTGATTTACCAGCAAAATAATTTAAATGCAGTTTGCCAAAAAAAAAAAAGGGAGATAACAATCTCACTGAATATGTGTCAAAGCATATGTTTTATGATATTTAAACAAGGTTTAGGGGGCACATAGTTAATCGCAGAAGGCATTCTACATTCTCCTGTTACAATGGCTGTTTCACTGTTTCAAACAGCCCTGAAACATCTAGAACAGGGATTCCCAAAGTGTGGTGCGAGCAACCCCAGGAGTACGCGAGCTGCCACCAGGGGGTGCGCGAGAGGAAAAATGTAATGGCGGACTGTTTTTTTTAAGTGGGATTTTTCCATAAAATAATAAACAGGAACAGTAAACATTTCCCGCTGCTCAAAATATCAATACAGCAATATATTTTACAAATGCTTTGATCCAGTTATGAAAAAGAAACAATCGAGAAGACATTTTTAAGTTTAAAATAATAATAGCTCTGGTATTAGAAACTGAAATGTCTTAAATTGTCCCAACCTAATGGCTTTTTCTTCTCTGTTCTACAGAATAATTAAGAACAGCGGTTATAGTAAAAACTATAGAAAACACTTGTGCCTCTACATTTTCCTCTTTCTCACCAGCCTCTGTCTCCTGGCTTGCTGTTACCTGCTCTCTTTCTGTCACTTGTGCTTCTACATTTTCCTCTTTTTCTTCCTCTTTCTCCATCTCCTCATTTGATCTATTACTTTCCACTCTCTGTCCATCTAGGAACAAGGCTTAATTTACTATTTCAGCATTAATCTATTATTTTAACCATCACTACTACTCTTGCACCTAATTAATAAGTCCACCTTAAATATTGATACAAAACATAAAAAAAACTGATACACTGGAATATAGTGATTAATATTATTATTACTGTTGTAGTTGTTGTTGTCTAAAATTGAACACCTTTGCAATGTAAACAAATGACAGGCTACATTTGTTATTCATATCCTTCACACTGCACTTTGATGTCAGGTATATTATGCATTTTTTATTGACATTGATATTTTTACATTTATTTCTAGAGAGATATTATTGAGTTTACAGGCTAAAGTGGTCTTGTTGTGGTAAACTGTTGCTATTGTAGAAAAAATATATATTTGCATCACATTTAAAATATAATTATATTTTAATTCATTTCTGAATGTTTTTATTTTTATAATTATAATTCAGAGAATGAGAAAATATGAATAAGCCTTACCAGTGTTGTGATAATTATTTTTAAGGCACTCTATGTGTTAAAAAATAAATAAGTATTGTAATATAACAATAGTTTAGTCAAATAACATAAAAAGACCAGACCCTTCGATGCCTGTGAAACTTTTCTCCCTCAAACAGCACGAGTGTTACTTCTACACTACAAGCTACACACAGCAATATAAACAACATATCTGCATGTTCTCACATCACATCGTTCTTGTAAAATAATAATAAGTAAATAAACATCAAAATCACTTCGCTGAGAAAGAAACACCACTTACCAGGCTGCCACGGTGTTGAAAATATCCTTTAGCAATTAAAAAATGCTCATGAGGAATTGTCCCGGTCGGATAAGGTCATGAGATCATCATGTTGGTCATTTTATTTACGGCTAAATTATTATTAATAAATTGTACTAATATTATGATTGGGCGTGGGCAGGCATTACCAAAAGGGAATGTTATTACAAAAAAAAATTTCGAGGAAATTTTGCTTTGATAAAAGGGCACTTTTGGCAGGGGCAAAGGAGCAGGTGCTCAAGTGAACCGGTTCTTTCGGACAATTCGATCAAATAAAACCAGTTGAAAAAAAAACGGTTCACCGGTTCTTTTGCGCTCGATGTAATGTCATTCGCGATGACTGCCCTTCATTCAAGCCTTTGGTTTACCCGCACTCATAACACTAGCACAGAATCAGTTCAGAATCAATCATCAAAAAAATCAGCTCAGTTCAGACGAGCAGTGAGTCTGCTTCACGCTGAATCACACATGCGCAGTATCATCAGCTCCTCGGTTCTCGAATCAGACGCGTCCGACAGAAAGGGTTCTCGTTCAGTGTACGAATAAATGTCTAAAATAATTATTATTTATTATTATTCTGTGTAGTTTGAAGATATATATTTTTTATATTTATCCCGGATATATATATATATATATATATATATATATATATATAATCAGGAAGAGGGTGGGGGGTCAAATGGGGGGTCAAGGCATTTTTTGGCAGGGTCTTGAGACCCCCCAGGACCCCCCCTGGCGCTGCCGGTGACTGCAGGCTAGGCTATATCCATGCCAACTCGTTTCATTTATTTCATAATATATATTATAAATATGCTTAACTGGCTGAAATCAGGGAAACTGTCAAGTGGGACATCTTATGATAAAGTTGTTAGTCTTTAGGAGAGGGGCCAGAGAACGAAGAGAATAGAGAAAGAAAATGAGCGAAGAAAAAATCTTGAGGAAATCTCTCTCAACTTTTGCGCTGCACTCGAAAATTTACAGATGCATCCTCTTTTATTTTATTTTATGTTTGAGCCTATGCTCTTTGCAACGTAATTATGTTGTGGATCGTGTGTAGGCTAATTTTATTGTCGCACTTGAAAAGTTTCAGATTGATCCTCGTTTTTATTTATTTTATCTATTTCGGAGCTCATTCTCTTTAATGATGTGTATCGTTTGTAACTTCATTGCAATTTAATTCAATATACTGTCGTTCTAATTCCCATAACCGTTGTGTTATAGTGGTTCTCAACCTTTTTTTCCACCGGGCCGCACTATGGTCCAAGTGCAAGTCTCGCGGGCCGCACGCATATAATTTACATATTACGTCACCAATACAAACCAACCTGATTTATAATATTATAGCATAAATATTATGATATCTAATCGATTACGTTCATTAAAATAAATAAATAATTCTACTCCCCATATAAATAAAACACCTGATGCTGTCGGGAGCTTATGTGAGATTCAGCTCGAAAGGAGTAACAGCACAATGAAGTTGCAATTGTAAAGCCTGTGTTATACTTTCCGCATGAGCAATCCAGAAGCGTACACGGCCAGTGCGGATGCAGACTTCTTCCATTTATACTTCCAAAAGTGCATGCTGATGGTCCGCTCTGCAACAAACAGTTGCCCAGAATTATTGCACATCTGGCTGTATTTACATTCTTTTATTGACGGATTGCACAGGTTCGAGTAGCAATGGGCTTCTTCACACTGCCTCCACATGTGCAATTGTGCTTTTGAAGCCTACTGACCATGTGCACCTGTCCGCGCGGTCATAAAAAATGGGAGGCACATGTTCGTCCTCTCAGAGCATCCGCACACACTCTCCAATGATGATGTTTATGTCACGCCTACCTAGCGGTCCATAATGGTCTCCCCGCGGATGCGGAAAGTTTAAAGGGAGGGTGAAATGCTCGTTTTCACTCAATATCCTGTTAATCTTGAGTACCTATAGAGTAGTACTGCATCCTTCATAACTCCAAAAAGTCTTTAGTTTTATTATATTTATAAGAGAAAGATAGTCTGTACCGTTTTTTCCCGGAAAAACACGAGCGGCTGGGGGTATGACGTGTGGGCGGAGCTAAAGAATCACGTGCGCGAGTAGGCTTTTGCGTTGAGAGCGTGTGGAAGCTGTGACATTACCGTGAGGGAAAAAACATCATCCAAAACAAACCATGGCTAACAGTCAGATTCAGCCGTATATTCATGATCCAGAATCAGATCCCGATCCCTACAGCAGTATTGAAACTGTATATATTTGCTAAGCGGTTTTGGAAAATGACTAAGTTTCACTTTATGTCGTCTTTTTTTTTTTTTTTTTTAAGGTGTACATGTGGAAAGTGCAGTTTGATGACAACATTGCATGTTGTTTACTTGATGTACTTACGCGCCGATAGTTCAGTTTACAACACAGAGATATTTGAAGCAGTTTTACTCACCGCCTGCGGTTCCAACATACGATCGTGACCCTTTTTCGTTGGGACTGCATTATCCTTAAGAAATAAATGATATGCAAATCCGGCATCAAACTAGGCCTTGTTTGTAAAACAAGCATCTTCGAAATGCAGGGAACAAACAAAAACACTTGCACAGCTCCGCTGATGCTCTGTAAAAATAAACTCCATCCACTGGTCCCTTAATGCTGTTTTTTTTTTTTTTTTTTGGGTAATCTGTGCAGGGTTGTCTTGCCCTGGCAACCAAAAACACACTTATTTTGTGACATTTCGCTCTCGCTCTGATCAGTGAATTGCTGTGCTCTACGGGAGCGCGCGCTCTTCCGGGAGAAGTGCCCTTAGGACCCATATAAGGAAATTCCGCTCCATCTAACGTCACACAGACCCATACTCGGAAAAAAACTTTCCGAAACTTGTGACAAACCGGAAGGAGTATTTTTGGAACAAAAATACTCCTTCAAACATACAACTTAATTTTTGAAACTTTGTCCATGTTTAGCATGGGAATCCAACTCTTTAACAGTGTAAAAAACTCAGTTTGCATGAAATAGGGAGCATGACTTGATGTGCGACATTGCAGAAAATGTGCATTCACAAATGTAGCCTATGTTGATCCAAATATGGAAAGCACTTTCGAATTTAATAATATTAGATATGTTTTCTCACATTTATTCAATTAAGCATGATTGCTACATAGTATATGGTGTTTCTATTTGCCTGAACTTCTTCAAGTAAGTTGCGGGGCAAACCGAAAATCCAACACTCTCCTTCACTACTGATACTCTGACTTTTATTTTTTCTATGTGTTAATTCGCTGGCATTTTCCCATTTCGTTTATTTTTCTCCCTTAAAAACAAATTTGTCCATTCTGATGCTCAATTTTACTGAACTAATGGCTGTTGATGACTATTTGAATTGAATTCTGCCAAAGCGGGCGCTTGTGTTTGTTAAATGCTGTGAGAAGCCTAGGTCTGCTCATGTCTGAAAATAATATATGAAACACAAAATAATTTAACATAAAAAACATTAGGCTATAACTTATATTTCTTAAGTACATTTTTAAATTAATGTAAAAAAAATTGTAAAACTGAAAAAAATAACAATAATAATTAATTGTGTTCAGCCTGGTGGGCCGTATTTGAATTCGTGACGGGCTGCGGGTTGAGGTGATGCTGCTGCTAGCTCCATGGTCATTTAATAGGCCCAACCTATTGCTGCAATGTTTCTTTTACACGTCTGCAATGTTTCTTTTTACGTGCTTTCTGTTACTGATCCTGGCAATTTGCACATGATTAAACATGACTCTTTATATGGCGATAAAAGAAAGTTTTGTTGCGTTTTTATTTTTTATTTTATTTATTTTTTAATTGGGGATTGGTGGTGCGCCAACCCGATTTGGACATAGAAGGGGGTGCACAGGAAAAAAGTTTGGGAACCTCTAATCTAGAAGAATGATGTGTGCAACACCAACAAGACATTCTGTTGAAATGAGCGAGGAGTTAACTTTGGCACCAAGAAATTATCAAGGGAAAAGCCTTATAAAGGTTCTCAATGAAGATGAAGATTTTGTGAAACAAGAATTCCCAGTGTCTGATGATCGTGTGGGAAGATTTTTGTTTGACAAAAAGTTGCAGATTGTGAAACTATACGTTTTGGAATCTTACGAAGAATATACATTTCTATTGTGTACTTGCTTCTGTTTCCCTGTTACTAACTCTGTGTTCTTTGCTGTATGTTTTACTGTTTAATGAACAGCAATTGGATTAAATGTTCCCTTGCCTCTACGACTTTTAGTCAGATTTGATTTTATCATACAGTATGTTTAAAAGGTGTGAGTATACTTTGAAATGCATTAAAAATATTGATGCTGTATAGTGTTGGATGTATTATGTTCATCACATTTTTGTTTTATTTTTTATATGGAATTGTCACAAAAAAATATTTAACTGTTCTTAGCATCTAACCATTATCTTTGGTATAGAAGTTAAAGTATAACCATTATGAAATGAATGTTATGGATCATGGATCTCATTATGAACAATCCTCCAGTACAACAAATCAGCTTGGAAACTACTGCCAAATGTATCTGGGGTTCTTGCGTACAGTAGAAAAAGGCTATTTCATTCAGTTCGTCTATCCACCGCTGATATTCAATGGGGTTACACCGGCACTAGTTGGCCCCCAGCAGGCTCTGATTATGGAACAAGAAGAGAATACCCTATTAAGGATGGGGGCCATAGAGGTGGTCCCTCCACTAGAGGAAACTGAAGTTTCTGAGGTTCGCTTTCGTGGGCAATGCATACCAAAATTGAGTACTTCCCTTCAGCCTTGCACTCTCACCCCTACACGTTCATGAAATGTATAGATGCGACTCTGGTTCCTTTGTGTATGCAGGGCATCCACATTCTGTATTATATTGACGATTGATTGATTTTATCTCAATCAGAGCACATGGTGGTTCGAAATCGAGATGTGGTTCTTGCTCACATAGGGGAGCTGGGTTTGAGATTAAACACCAAGAAGAGTGTACTTTCTCCAGTTCAGAGAACCACCTATCTAGGTGTCGTGTGGGATTCGACCACAATGCAGGCAAGTCTGTCTCCTGCTCAGATTGAGTCGATCCTCACGTCAGTCAAGAGAGACAAAGAAGGCCAGTCACTCACTTTTAAACAGTTTCAGAGATTACTAGGTCTGATGGCAGCTGCGTCCAACATGATACCTTTTGGCCTGCTGTACATGAGACCCCTACAGTGGTGGCTAAGACCAAGGGATTTTCCCCAAGGGGGGACCCACTTCGAACTACCAAGGTCACGCGGCAATGTCTTTGTGCCTTAGACATGTGGAAGAAACCTTCATTCTTGAATCAGGGCCTAGTGCTGGGATCTCTTTGTCGCCGTCTAAAGCTAGCGATAGACGTGTCCCTCATCGGTTGGGGTGTGGTCATGAGTGGCCACCCTGCCCGCAGTCTGTGGAGCGGTCACCATCAGATATGGCATACCAATTGTTTAGAGATGCTAGCTGTGTATCGAGCATTGAAATATTTCCTCCCAGAACTGAGAGGTCACCATGTGTTGGTGGGCACCGACAACACATCGGTGGTCTCTTATATCAGTCACCAGGGAGATCTGTGTTCGTGCCCCTGTACAAGCTGGCACACCAGATCCTTCTGTGGTCCCAGGACAAACTCATCTCTTCTGGAGCAGTGTAAATTCCTGGGAGATTGACTGTGGGAACAGACATACTGTCGAGACGGGCCGAGGCCCGGGTGGTTTCACCCCAAGGTGGTGAAGCAGATATGGAGAGTTTTTGGAACTCTTTGCGACTCAAGAGATATTTCACCTTTGCCCAGAGTTGTGGAAACTGTGGGTGTGGCTCCTGAGGGGGCACAACTCATAGCATCCAGTCCCTCAACTGAGGTTGCCGAGACCCACCTCCAATCCAGAGCACCCTCAACGAGGAAACTGTATGCCCTGAGGTGGAAACTCTTAGAGGCCACCAGCTTGACCCTGTTAACTGCCCAATCGGTACAGTTCTGGAGTTTCTACAAGCCAGGCCCACTGCAGGGTTAACCCACTCCACCTTAAAGGCTTACGTGGTGGCCATTGCAGCTTACCATGTCCCTTCCAGTGATCAATCAGTCGGTAGACACCCCATAGTGACATGTGTCCTCCATAGTGCACTGAGGCTGAGGCCTCCAGTAGAGTCCTGTTTCCCCCCTGGGATTGGTTGTGGTTTTAGAGGCTCTGTGTAAGCTCCATTTGAGCCAGCTCAGGATATTTGAGATATACATCTGACCCTTTAAACTGTAGGCCCCTTCAATGGCCCCTACCTACCTAGACTTTGTGCCCGCCATGGCCAAAGCACTCTTATACCCTCGAGTGGGTTATGTAAAAAAAAATCCCTCTGTCCCACCACAATCAGTAGTACTGCAGGCCTTCTGCTTTCCTCCTAATTGTATGTATCCAGCTCAAGTGCTAGACACATACGTCCACAGAACTGCCCTGTGGACAAAGACGGACCGACGGCCTGTGTGCCATGGTCCCACCAAAGTGGGATTTTTTTTCTGCAACTACACAGAACCTTAGTCGTTGGATAGTTGAGGCTATCAATGTTACCTATGAGTCCTCTGTTCTTCCCCCGCTGTTGGGAGCCAAGGCTCACTCTACACAGGGTATGGCGGCCTCTAAGGCCTTCTTAGCAGGTGTATCCCTATTGGACACCTTCAATGCTGCGGGATGGTCCACGCCTCCACTTTTGTCAGATTTTACAACATAGATATGCGAGCTACTCCTGGCTCTTCTTTCTCTCGCCTTAGCTGTGCTCTTCGGATACACACTAGGCAGTGATTTTAGTAAGTCTGGCAGTGTGGGCACATCGTTCCCCAAAGCGCTCAATGCAGCCTTTGAAGAGGAACGTCCCAAGGTTACAAATGTAACCCTAGTTCCTCGAAGGAACGAGACGTTGCGTCGTATCGCCATACTCCTGGAACCCATGCCAGCGCTTGCTTCCCTACTCGAAGCTGAAGATAGCGGCATGGCATGTGCTTTTATAGCTTCCCGGTCATTGCGTCACCCCGCCCATGACGTCACGCCCTTCCATTGGACAGATTGCAAATGATATTCAGAGTCGGTTTTGCCAAAGGCGTTCCCCAAAGCATTCGACGCAGCGTCTCATTCCTTCAAGGAACTAGGGTTACATTCGTAACCTTGGGATGTTCACTTGCATTTCTGGTCAACAGCTGAAATGTGGACTGATGGTAAACCTATTTTTCAGTCCTGTAGGTTTGGTGAAATATTTGCAATAAAATTAAAAATGTTTAACTATATCAAATGTTCTTAAAAATATCAACATCATCAACTAACATTTAAGCTAAATACACTTAGATATTTAAAAAAATAAATAAATAAAGATATACTACAATATTTCAGGGGACTGTGCTGTTGAGGACGGTAACTTCATGCCATATTATTTTAAATAAAAGTAGAAACCTTTTGGTCAGATGAATACATACAGTGAAACGTGTCTGTGTGTTGGTGTAGACTGTCTAAAATGCTCCAAAAATGTCCCTTTTAACTAATTAACTGCATGTGATTTGTGATTTATTTACTGTAGCAATCTTTAGAGACCAAGACAAAGGAAATAGTGTCTGTGGCATCCTTAATGTTTAACTTTATGTGTAATAGATGGGTTTGTATTAAGTGTAACAGTCAAAACAGAAAATGACAAGACTCATTTTTCAAGTAGAGGTTAGGGCTATTATGTGTCTTTTTGACACAGGTAGACAGGATCGTAGATAAGGTCCTAAAAGACAACCAAAAAAGGACTCATCCAGAATGACTATCCTTTTATTTATTTATTTTTTGCTGTAGTTGTTCATAAATTCCTATGAACATACACTGCATGTTTGACCACAATCAGAGAGAACTCATCACCTGAAAGTTATGCAAAAACAATTATCAATGATTATCTATAAAAATCACACATTCACAACAGAGAACAGGAGAGGATTTCTCTTATGTGCTCAAAGCTAAAATTCTCTTTGGCTAAATGCTGCATACAATTTTGCATTTCGTAATTCAGTGATTTTTTTTTTGTCAATTTGTTTTGCATAGATAAAATGTATTATATGTAAAGATTATATTAGATTTTTTTTTTTTTTCTAGAACCTTTACAAAAGCGTGGAATGTCATAGTTCTCAAATGTGTTTTAATTACATCTCACAAATATGACTGAAGTTGAGAAACAACGATGTTTAGCACATTTAAGATGTTTACTTACACCAGAGATGTTGCTTTATTTGAGTCAAAGAAGATGGCGACAGTAACTGATAACATTCTTTAATGAATAATGACATTGTGTTGAAAAATATTCTGTTGATAAACACCCCAAGGAAAATTATTTGAAATGGAGGTTTGTCAAAATAATTAAAATGTTCAGTCAAATGTTTAATCATTTCCTTAAATGAAAAGGTATGTGATCAATATGCTCCTTTCCCATACGAGAATTGGCATAAACTTATGGAGGAGTTAAAAAAAAATGAAAATACAAAATAAAATCTTTCACAATTTACAAAATCTGTATGCATAAGAAACATTTATTTTCTTGCTGTACTCTATTTCTTATAGAGTACATATCTTTCTCTATGATTTGGTCTCTTGAAAGTACAAAAGGCTATAGATGAAATATATCTATACTCTTTACAAGACTGTGGAAACTTCAATGTACAGCTTTCAGTGCAATAGTTGATTTGTTTTAGTTGTAATAGTTTGTAGGGTAAAACAGACTTCCTTTCTGTGTTGATGTTTCATGTAATCGCACTTTGTGAAGTTGCACTAAAAGAAATCTCTAAGAGAAAGACTGTTACTAAATTTTTTAATGTTCATTTATTCCTATTATGAAGACAGCTCACAAAGAGGAGTCTTCACCTAAAAACATACACAGCCCAACAAACTAGCAACAAACTGAATGACCATCCAAAATCTTAACAATATGTCTAAATCTAGGGGTATATGGAAAAAAAAAGTGTGTCAACAATATTGTGATTTTTAGACCAAAAAATCTGCTGGCATGCAAAAATACTTTTAGTGCTGCTATTTACACATATTATGAGAACAGTATACTGTTTCACCTGCCACAGAATTCATTACCAGTTTATTAGGGTCAAAAGGAAGTTATGATAATAGTTCAAAATCCTCAGCTTGTACAACTCTTTCATGCTGAAAATCCCAGATTCTGGTGCTTTTAATCTTTTAGTAAATCATTTAAAATGACATGATACCTACAAATGGTCAGAAAAAAATAAGGACCCACTTTATATTAAGTGGCCTTAACTACTATGTACTTACATTTTAATTAATAATATAGTACAATGTACTTATTCTGTACATACATGTTTTTACATTGTACTTAGAAAAAAAAAAAAAAACTACATGTAATTACATCTGTATTTACATTTATACATTAACAGTGTATTTACATTTATAATTACACTGTTGACCCATACTTTACACCTTAACCCACTCTTAAACTTACCCATACCTCCAACCCTCTCCCTAACCTTACCCCTATCGCAACTCAATAGCAGCAAAAGTGTTTTACAATACAATATGAACACAATAAGTACATTGTACTTATTTTTTTATGTAAGTACATAGTAGTTAAGGCCACCTAATATAAAGTGGGAACAAAAATAAAACTGCTTGATAAGCATGAAGCTTCATCTGTATCCCCAAAACAATGTTTTGTGTTCTAGATATGAACATTTACACCAATAAAAGTTAAGTGAACATTAGAAAACAACATGCAATCCTCGGGTAAATAATCTGAAACATAGATCTGTCAAATGATAAAAGTTCAGTCATACATTTAAAAAGTTTTCTGAAGTAAAGAAATTGTGTTTGTCACAAACACATCCAAAGAGTTTTCCATTTATATAAGAAAAATATTTGGCTGCATTAATGATCAGAAAGAAAAAAATATATATGTTTATGAGGCTATTTGAAAGAAATTACAAAATAATACAAAATAATAAATAATAATAATTTGAAGTCGTCTCCAACGCGTAATGGTGCAATAAATCACGTCTGCCATGGCACTCGATTAACACTTTATTTTATGCAGAGTAGAATTACTTACAAACACTGCTGCTTGCATTTACTTATGTAAATTGAGCTCATACGTATGCAAGCAACATTAAACATGGTGCTAATAGCTGAACATGACAAAATCCATCACAAACATCCACACCTGCAGGCATGCACGGTTGAAAAACTATGTGGGTTCTCCTGATTGTAATTCTCATCCACTGGTTTACCTGTCTTACTCATATAGCCTCCACAACTACCGTAAGGCCCTGTCTATGCCCCCTAGTGTGTAGGTGGAAGAACGTAACCCCCATGCAACTTACCACCAACAAATAACATAACACATATCAAAACTGACTACCACACATTGTGTACAATTTTGCCAATAATGTTGTTTAATGAATTTCAGAAATTGATAATATTTTCCTGAGGTAGGTTTAGGTACAGCATTGGGTGTATGGGGATAGTAGTTTGTACAGTTTAAAAACCATTATGCCTATGGAGAGTACTGATTTTCTCAAATGCTTTGATTTTTTGGCTGAATTATATCCTGTTCGCAAAAGGGCCACTGCAATAAAACATTAAGGAACAATAGTTCATAATTTGACACCTGGATTCATAAACATCATATTTTCTTCTAACAGGTAATCTGCTTTTCCACTGTATTGCACCTCGCCGATACAATGCTTGTGACAATGCTTGTAATAATACAATAAGTAGCCTAACCAGTACATAGTGTAAAAATGTGTTGCATCATATATTTTGTGTTGTTACAATAAGGCAACTTGTTATAAACAATAACATTGTTGCCTAACACAGTAGGTTATAAATACCACATAATCTTGGAATAGTTATACCTGTCTTATGAAATACTAACAGTGTAAATACCTTTAATTTCCCAAGTCATTACCCCATTATTCCCCACTTGTTTCCCTTTACCTACACGTACGTTCATCTTTAAGTTATGATCATGCGGAAAATTGTGGATTAGAATAGGTACCTTTTAGTTATAAAATACCTACAGTATAAATGCTTTATAATTTTGCAGGTTATTGCCCCTTATCCCCAAACGTTGCATATTGTTCACTTATGCCTATGAGAAGGTACTGTGGAGGTACTGTACTTTATAGTTACAAATAGTTATGCTATAAATTATATTTAATTTCACTGTACATTGCGTGCTGTAATCTATATTGTACCATCTAAGCCCTTGGATATATTTTTTATGAAACCTGGGAGTTTTCTGTTTTTGAAAATCCATTCTACCCAAACTTTTAAGCTTCAAAATTTTAATTAAGAAATTGATGACAAAGTCTATAAAGAAACTAATTAAAAAGTAAACCATATAAACTAATTTAGGTTTTGTTTACACGTAAGTTTCAGCTACATCAACTTTAGGTGAGGTGAAAGAAATCTTTCAGGTTTTAATAAAAAAAAAATCTTAAAATGTTTTTCATAGTTGAACAAAAGTCTTATGACTGAAATGACATGAGGGTGAATATGTGATGACAAAATTTTAATTTCTGGGTGAACTAAGTAACAAAAAAAAAAAGTCTATATAAAATTGGCACATTATAAAAAAGACACTTTTGTGTGTCTCACCTCACATGGTACACGGCTGGGTAGAACCAGTAAAGACTGATTTGTGACCAGAGCACCACTAGACAGTTTCTTCTGTATTTTCAGCTTCTGGAGTGATAGTCCATCCTCTGCTGCTTCCTGTCCACCTGGAGAAACACACTATATTACTGAACATTCCCGGTTACTTGACTGTAACCTTGTTACCTGTGAAAGCGGAATGAGATGCTGCGCTGCTCAGCGCATTTGGAAATGTCTTATCCGTGACCAGATGTGAATAATGTGTGTAACACGTTGATAGAATTGACCCGGTGGTATCATAGCCTCGGTTTATGATGTCATCGGGGCACGCTTTTTCAGAAATGCCCAGCAGAAGTTTCCAAGCTGCCAGACTCTCTGATAGTGGTACCGATTGTAATGCTTCCTTTTGAGGGGATGTTAGATGTTCCATGTCCTGAATGAAGGCAGGAAACACTGGAACATCTAATACCTTGTTGGAAACCACCTCCTCCCGAATTACACAAAGTGGCGGGGATGGAGGAGTTTTGTGAGGGTAACGGGGCGGGGTGAAAAGCTCTCGAGCGCGCACCATCATGTGAGGGACTACCCCCACCAGCAAGGGCGCCAGAGCATCAGGACTTCCTCTTCTTATCAAGGACAGTCCTGATGTCTGGCCTGGGAGGTTGCTGAGCACGGCTAACCTGTCCCCAATCCCTACGAGGGGGAGCACGGTTCGCCACGCTCTGCTTTTTAACCTCCCTGGTTTTTGAAGGACCGGGCTGAGGATGGGTGGCTGATGACCCCTCCCTTTGAGTGCAGTGAGGAAGGAACTGAACGAACACTTCTACATGTTTCTTCACCTCCCTAAACCTGTTGACAACCATATTAACCGAATCGCCAAACAGGACCGATGGAGAAATAGGACAGTCTAAAACAAACAAACGTTCCCTCTCCTTAATGCCCGTAAAATTGCTGACTAAAGTTGACATCGATTGGCCAATGGCACGAGCCGTCTACTTGGTCGCACAGAGAGACAAATCTGTGGCCCGATGAAGCTCAGAGAACGCTTCCTCGTCAATTGTACTGCCCACACTCAAGTCAGCCTGGTACACTGCCATAACACTGCCATAGTGTGCATCGCAGCACAAGCCTGACCTCTGAATATCCCCGCGATTTGTCATCCTCTTCGTGAACCGAAGCAGCACCGGAGCGCGCTTCGAGATCATGAGAGAGGATGCGCAGATCCGGTGACACTCGTCACTCGTCCTTCATGCAAATCCGCACAAGAGCCATCCGATGAAAAGGTGGGTGCAGTCTGAAAATAGTTCAGAAGAGCACGAAGCATCTTCACTGAGAGCAGTTCACAATGCTCGCACTCACCTGTCTCTAAAGCCAGAACCGCATGCTCTACCCCCAAACAAACAAAACAGTACACATGTGTATCCAGCTTATACATAGGACGAGAGCATGGAGGAACACAACACTTACCATTTCGTTGACTCATCCTACGAAGATCTGTAGCTGACGAGAAGAATCTTCCTGATGCACACATTCACAGAATGCAAAAGACTTGTTGATGCACCTGTGACGTAATTATTTATATTCTTGTGTTATATATTACCGAGGATATATTACCACCGGGTCAATTCTATCGATGTGTTAGACACATTATTCACAGCTGGTCACGAATTAGACGTTTCCCAATGCGCTGAGCAGCGCAGCATGGAACTGAAGCTTTTGAAAGGGAACTACTGCTTATAATTTGTAAGGAATTGTACATGCTAACACCGTTAGGCCTGATATATCAGGCCTGATAGACATTGAGGCCCCATTCATGCTAAGGAGCATTTAGGTGTATATGTATACATTTTGTATTGCATAGGCCTTTCATCCACATGGATCCAGCATTTTGGGAGAGTGAAACCATTTTTTTGGAATCGGGTCCAAGAGTGGATAAATCTGAAAAATGCCACCCTTGTGTTTTCACATAGACAGCGAATCCATATATTTTCTGAAATGATGACATCATCAACCCATGTCTCGCCCCTAGTCAGACACTGTTACATCATGTGACAACAAAAAAAAAAAACATGAACAAACACTGAATGATTGTCTATAAATGAATGATTGAATGATAGGTTATCAAATAACTAATAAATTGTCCCATGTTCATTTCAATCAATCAATCAATCACCTTTATTTATATAGTGCTTTAAACAAAATACATTGCGTCAAAGCACTGAACAACATTCATTT
>NC_068407.1:22666756-22733192 GCF_023724105.1 Carassius gibelio | reverse complement strand
GAGCGCAGCTGGAGGAAAACAAAACTAGAGGTATTTCGTATTGCTTGGCGGGAAAGTAGCATATCTTACAGAAAAGCATTAAAAACTGCTAGATCTGATTACTTTTCTTCTCTTTTAGAAGAAAACAAACATAACCCCAGGTATTTATTCAATACAGTGGCTAAATTAACGAAAAATAAAGCCTCAACAAGTGTTGACATTTCCCAACACCACAACAGTAATGACTTTATGAACTACTTTACTTCTAAAATCGATACTATTAGAGATAAAATTGTAACCATTCAGCCGTCAGCTACGGTATCACATCAGACAGTGCACTATAGACCCCCTGAGGAACAGTTCCACTCATTCTCTACTATAGGAGAGGAAGAATTGTATAAACTTGTTAAATCATCTAAACCAACAACATGTATGTTAGACCCTATACCATCTAAGCTCCTAAAAGAGGTGCTTCCAGAAGTCATAGGTCCTCTTTTGACTATTATTAATTCCTCATTGTCATTAGGATATGTCCCCAAAACCTTCAAACTGGCTGTTATTAAGCCTCTCATCAAAAAAACACAACTTGACCCCAAAGAACTTGTTAATTATAGACCAATCTCGAATCTCCCTTTTCTGTCCAAGATACTAGAAAAGGTGGTATCCTCACAATTATATTCCTTCTTAGAGAAAAATGGTATATGTGAGGATTTCCAGTCAGGATTTAGATAAAAAACTGGATGACGAGTAATTTCTTACTGCTAAATTCTGAAAGAAAAACAGATGTGTTAATTATAGGACCTAAAAACTCTGCATGTAATAACCTAGAACACTGTCTAAGACTTGATGGTTGCTCTGTCAATTCTTCATCATCAGTTAGGAACCTAGGTGTGCTATTTGATTGCAATCTTTCCTTAGAAAGCCACGTTTCTAGCATTTGTAAAACTGCATTTTTCCATCTCAAAAATACATCTAAATTACGGCCTATGCTCTCAATGTCAAATGCAGAAATGTTAATCCATGCATTTATGACCTTAAGGTTAGATTATTGTAATGCTTTATTGGGTGGTTGTTCTGCACGCTTACTAAACAAACTACAGCTAGTCCAAAATACAGCAGCAAGAGTTCTTACTAGAACCAGGAAGTATGACCATATTAGCCTCATCCTGTCAACACTGCACTGGCTCCCTATCAAAAATTCTATAGATTTTAAAATATTGCTTATTACTTATAAAGCCCTGCATGGTTTTGCACCTCAGTATTTGAATGAGCTCCTTTTACATTATAATCCTCTACGTCCGCTACGTTCTCAAAACTCAGGCAATTTGATAATACCTAGAATATCAAAATCAACCCTGGGCGGCAGATCCTTTTCCTATTTGTCGCCTAAACTCTGGAATAACCTACCTAACATTGTTTGGGAGGCAGACACACTCTTGCAGTTTAAATCTAGATTAAAGACCCATCTCTTTAACCTGGCTTACACATAACATAGTAATATGCTTTTAATATCCAAATCCGTTAAAGGATTTTTAGGCTGCATTAATTAGGTAAACCGGAACTGGAAACACTTCCCATAACACCCTATGTACTCGCTACATCATTAGAAGAATGGCATCTACACTAATATTTGTCTGTTTCTCTCTTATTCCGAGGTCACCGTAACCACCATATCCAGTCTGTATCCAGATCAGAGGGTCACTGCAGTTGCCCGGATCAAGTACTTTTCCAGACCAGATGGTGGATCAGCACCTAGAAAGGACCTCTTCAGCCCTGAAAGACAGCGGAGACCAGGACAACTAGAGCCCCAGATACAGATCCCCTGTAAAGACCTTGTCTCAGAGGACCACCAGGACAAGACCACAGGAAACAGATGATTCTTCTGCACAATCTGACTTTGCTGCAGCCTGGATTTTAACTACTTGTTCCGTCTGGTCAGAGGAGAACTGGCCCCCCAACTGAGCCTGGTTTCTCCCAAGGTTTTTTTCTCCATTCTGTCACAGATGGATTTTCGGTTCCTTGCCGCTGTCGCCTCTGGCTTGCTTAGTTGGGGTCACTTCATCTACAGCGATATCATTGACTTGATTGCAAATAAATGCACAGACACTATTTAACTGAACAAAGATGACATCACTGAATTCAATGATGAACTGCCTTTAACTATCATTTTGCATTATTGACACACTGTTTCCTAATGAATGTTGTTCAGTTGCTTTGACGCAATGTATTTTGTTTACAGCGCTATATAAATAAAAGTGACTTGACTTGACTTGAACTTGACATACGATTTCCTTTGCCACTGATCTATAGCTCGTGTAAACCCTCTATGCATAAAAGTCCAGTCATGATGTTTTCATTCCAGATGTTTAATGAAACAGTCAGATGGAGTAGAAAAGGAAGAACCTGACCATATCTGATGGTCATAGATCTTGTACCTGTACAAAACCACATTTTCCCCAGTCTACTGTACTGTATGTTCTGTGTATAACATTGAATCAATGACAGTAATATGGTGAAATATTACAATTTAAAATTAACTTTTTAAAATATATTTTAAAATGTTATTGTCACAGAGTCTGCATTTAGACTTTATGTTGTGCACCATTTTCCTGGTTTAATGTTTTTATTTATCTGTGTATGCCTCTTTTTTCAGTTTGTGTATTGCAGACTCGTCTAGATACCTAGCTTTGTATGTAGAGATGTTCCGATACCCTTTTCTCTTCTCTTCTCAATACCGATTCCAATACCTGGGCTCAGGGTATCGTCCGATACCGAGTACTGATCCGATACCTGTGTGTGTATCTGTATATACAGCTGTATATACTACTAGCCCTGAGTAAATTGAATTATTTTATGGTGTGACTTATCCCTTAAAAAAACATGAACAAATACATGGTGAACTATTGTATTTATTACAGTATTTTTTATTATCTTACATGAATTTGACAGTAATATTATTTATTTCCTTAAGCGAAAAAGAACTTCAAATGCAGCCAAAAATCTAACACCGGAAACTAAAAAGGTATTTTAGTTTTACAATATAACTATAAAAAACTGCATCAAATAAGTCTAGGAATATAAAAAATGATATATTAATGAGATAATCTCTTTACAACAAAACAAGTAAAAAACAAGCAACCGTCTAGGCATAGACGTATTATTATTACTACACAGAGACAGCTAAATCTACTTTAGGCTACAACAGTAGCTCAATACATTGTCAATTTACTCACGTTGAACCGACCATTTATTTTGATGGGTTGCCATGAAGATCTTTCAGTGTTTGTGTTTATGATATGAGTTTTCTCAAATGAAACGGTAAATTCTCATGAAATGACGGTTTATGCGTTCGTGTCCGCATATAATGACACACGGCAGCGACTACAAAACAGCGAGCTCCCTGCGCCCATCACCGACAGAGATGTAGAATTTGCAGGAGGGATATTTAAATAGTATTTTGCAGTTTAATATTCACAGACACTAGTATATATTCGGCTAAAGTCTGGATCCTTGCGCTTAGACCAACACGGAAGCGACTGAACGCAGCTGCGGGTACCGAATATACTTGGGAGTTGGTAACTTACTACCGGTACTACAGAGACATTGGTATCATCACATTTTTTAATTTTCAGCACCGACTTGGTAGTGAAGTGCCAGTACTTGTGGCATCCCTAGTCGCCGTTTAACTGTCTGGTTGGCCCAGTCTGAAATACTGCCAAACAGCGGACATACTGCTAACGCGTCATTTCTTCTTCGCTGCTCTAAACAGGGGTTGCTTATGGCAACACAGCACAACTTCCTGTGTTTGAAATGCATTCTGAGCAGTGAAGAAGAACCGTGCAGTGCTTAGGCAAAGCTAGTGTTCATAACTAGGTCTTGTTTAAGAAAATGGTATTGGATCAATATATGGGTTCATGTACTTGCCGATGCCAGAATTTGTTGTAGTATTGGTGATATTTCCGATACTAGTATTGGAATCGGAACAACTCTATCTGTATCCCCTTATTCATGTCTGCATGAGAATTATTCTATTTAATTCATTAGATCCTTATATAATTGACTATGTGCATATGATTTATGCTTAAATTTGTTTTATATATTAATGTGATGGCAAAGTTTTTTTTTTTATTTAATGCTGCCAAATATATTTAACATTTGCAACATGTTTATGGAAATTGTGAAACTTTTTTTCAAGATATTTTGCTGAACAAAGTTCAAAAGAACAGCATTTATTTGAAGTTGAATGTTTTGTAAAAATCCACAAGTCTTTACTGTCACTTACGATCAATTTAATGAATCATTGATGAAAATAAAAGTATTAATTTTTTCAAATAGATAAATAAAAATATTGTTCTATCTTAAACAGGTTTACATGATTTGTTAAAAATGTTGATTACTTCATTTGTACAGTACCTTATGTCCTGGAGGGCCCTCAGGTCCCTGAAACGAGAAAATGATAAAAAGGAGTTAAAATGTACCAAAATGAACCAACTAAACCAGAGCAATTCTGGATATGAAGGAACAGTCTTCTACACTGTGATGTTCTTTAACTTTTTCTGCTAAATAACTAGTGTGATTATTTAATGAGACGTGAATGATATTGATACTCAAAATCTGTTTTATTAATAACCTTCCCCAGAATGTCATTTTTCAATATATTAAACTGAGCACAAGAAAATAACAAGCATTTGGAGTGTGTCCTTAAATCTAAGTACAAAAAGAAAAGCCATTTCTTTGTCTGATTGGTTTAACCATAGACCCCAACAAATTGTAGATGTATGTTTCTTGGCAGGCAGAGAAATAAGTCTTATGCAAATTTCAGCACAAATTAACCACCTGATTAGCACAACAAATCATTGCTATAACAGATATATAAAATTATTATGCAAAATAAGCATCACATCAGGTTGTAAAAACAAGAATAAAAGAGGTTTAACAAAAGCACATTACATGTCTTGAGAGGTGAAAGGGCACCATGCAGGGCTCTGAGCTGGTTCAAGGAACGAAAACGAAAACCGGAAACGAACAAAGTTTTGACAGGAACAGAACCAGAAACGAAATCAAATTTTATAGTTCCGAACAGAATCGAAAAATTGAAATGGCCATTAACCGGTTAATAACGTTATTTTATCGTTCCATTAAATATTTAAAATTTGCTGTCAACCAATCACGAATTCCAGCAGTACAGCATATGCAAATGTGCTGAAGCCAATGAGTGAAATGTCCGCTCAGCTGTGAACTCATCATAGATACAGTCAGTCGGCATCTCGTCATAGCTGGGGGCATGGCGAGGGCGGAGTCGGCGTGGGCGTGGGGGAAAACACTGTGAGCATCGTGTGTATCTGAATGGCAAAATGCACATATTGAGCCCTCATTCCCAGAGACACGTACACTGTAAAAACTAAAGGTGCCTCAGGTATCCTTTGGTGTACTCCAGGAACCTTAAAATGTATTTTAAGTGCCTCAAAGCTCTTTTTCTCATAATAGGGTTCCTGAAAGAACCATTATAGTCTTTGCAGTTCGTGCAGGAACTCATGGGACTGTGTTGATGGGATCCTTGAAGCACTTTGTTCCCAGTTCTGAGGTTCTGGAGTCACCCTTTCATTACACTGAGACCTCAAAGTGCTCTGGAGGTTCCTGGAGGAACTCACATTTTAAAAAAGGGTTACTGCAAGCTCTGTTAACATTAAAGTGGTTCCTGGAAGATCTCACTTGGAAAAGCCAGCATCTGGAAGAACCCAGAGAAGTGACAAAAATTAAATGTGACCTATTATTATTATTATTTACTTTTTAGGAATGTGATGGAACAATTAGTTTTGTGGCACTTGCATGTGAAAAAAAAAAAAAAAACCTAAATGGTTGAACAAATCTTCACACTTGTTCTGTCAAAACATAAATAAATTAAATAACAAAAGGACATACAAAATCTTCTAAACAGACAGAATATCCAACTAAAATGTTACAATTATTTCTGAAAACACTTCTAAGCAATAGGGAATATTAATAAATAATAGGAAATAATAGGAATAAATAATAGGAAATTAATAAATAATAATAAGAAACATGGTGTAGCCACTGGATGCCTGTTTGCTTGTATATATACAAGCAAACAGGCATCCAGTGGCTACACCATGTTTCTTATTATTATTTATTAATTTCCTCCAGACTTAAACTTAAATACTGCAATAACTAAAAATAGTTTTATTGAAATAGGCTTAATGTTAAATCATTTGAAGGAGGATAGTTTACCTTGAAACTTTAAAGCAAACATTAAAAATATTATTTAACTAAATATGACTAAACGCATTAATTTTATAAAATAAAAAAACTCTAATTATAACAATCGGTACAATAGTAATATTTAGATTTTTTTTCTAGTGAAATAAGTTAAAATTATTCAGAAATAACTGTTCAGCCGTTGTCAAGAAGAAAATGCATGAGGCTTGGCGTCCTCGCGCTCCTGCTGTTTGCTCGCGTGCGCGTAGAAGAGTGATTTCAAATACAAAGAAGTAACGGCTCCTTTCCTCAAAGAAAGAAACAACTGCGCAAGGTGAGTAAAGGCTCCAAAATAAATACACAGGTTTATTATGTGTATACTAATTCCTACGCTGACACATTAAACTGTTTGTTTTTTTTTTTTGATTTGATTTTTTTGTTTTAACCATTAATTTAATAGCTGCGATGATTAAGAGTCTAATGCACTTTGTGGGACGAAATGGAGACTACAAACACAAGGTCACAAACAATAATTATTAGTTAGGTTTAACTTACACATGATGTTTACGTTTATTCATTGTAACTCTTTTCTTCAACTTTTCTAAATTATTGTTGTCGTTTAACGTACGTTTGTTAAATAGTTACACATCCATGTTAACTTAACGTTACATGTAAAGTTAGGCTATTAGCCTATTTTTAGAGTCATTTGCACATAATGTAACGTTACATAAAACTGGTTTTGATAATTTTCTCTCCTCAGAAAATCCAGTATGACTTCTCTAAAAATCTCAAAGGATTCACAGGGCAGCACTATGTAAGTATTTAATTATTTATTTGACATTGAAATAACTGAAATGGTTTCAGCTTGGCCTAATCCAAAATTATATATGACTGTGTACACTGTTACACTGAACTGAATTAAACAATAAAAAAAACTACCCATATGTTCTTTATATTCAGCAGTTAATAAAGAAATGTGGCTCTGTAGTGGACACCTGTGAGGCAGTGGACAGACAGCTGCTGAAGTCTGATGCTGGCTGACAATAAACAGACCTCTCTGGATGTACCTCATCTTTTGTAGGTGTGTAAATAAGTTTTGCAGAGACACACCAGAAACCCTTCTAAAACATTCAGATATTTATAGTTTATGAACAGTTCTTTTTTTCTTTTCTTTTTTTTTATTGTTTTCAGAGTAATTCTAACATTGCCCTTCCTGTAACATGATGATCCTGCTGTCCTGGACTGTATGTGATGAGGTAAGTATGAGTTTGTCCATGTGTGTATACATATGTAGTGTACACACACAACTTAAACACACATTGTGCACTTAATTAGCCCACAACCATTAATCAATGCACTAATATGACAAAAATAATTCCTGTGGTGTTCCTCATTTTTAAGATAATTAAAAAAATACCTGTGCTAAATGAATAAATGTAAATATTTTGTTATTTAATTTTAAGTAAATCACTCTTTTTTTCAATGAACAGCCTACACATAATCTCAGAACAGCTGTGGTAATAGCAGGAGACCCATTTGGTGAGAGCAGCACTGCAGTCTTTCCTGATGGTGAGGAGCTTCTTGCTGATGAACCTGCCGACATGAGTTCACCTTACTATGAGTGCCTATGTTCTTTTCAAGATTATACAGAAAAGCAATTAAAAGTACACTAAAGCACACTGTTTTTCTGCTGTATCTGTTGGCCATTCAGGAGGATATCATGGACCATTTGCATAAGACTGATGATGCGTTTCAGCGGCCATCAGCATCGTAAATCCTCACCATTGTTTTATATTTTGATTTTTTTTTTAATTATGTGCATTAATAACACTATACTTTGTATTATCTCACATTTGTATCAAATTACAAAAAAAAAATAGCTAATGCAAGGGTGTTTCAAATCCAGTGTCTTTGGGAGGAATGATAAATTTGACATTGTTCTCTCTTCTGACTGCTGTTATCAGTCTCTGTCAGATTTTTTCCTTTGATTGAAAGTTGTGAAAATGCTATCTTTAGAGTTTATGTTTTGTTATTTGAGTAAATGAGAATGCAAAAATATATTTGTGATACTCTCCCATTCACTGCTCTCGAAGTTATTCTTCCAATCAGTTACCACTATTTAGAACAGGAAAGAAAATGTTACTATGAATTGCATTGTGTCTAAAATTGAATTGAATTTATTAATTTAAATTGTATCATTGTTTTAGGTACATGAAATGTTTTTTAAAGTTCTAAGATAATTGAGTCCCATTTATTTGATAATAATTTTACCAAGGTGTATTTTTTTTTTGTTGTTGTTGTTATTCGTTTATAGCTATATTACTGATGTGTCCATGAATGGGATTGTGATGTGCAATATTGACTATTTAAGGTGATTATGGATATTGTTGTTGCTTATCAATAAACTATGTTTTATATGCATTTGTTTTATTTTTTTCAGTTTATTTTTTTAAATCATTAAAAATGTCAATAGCAGGAAAAAATAAATAAACCAGTGTGTGGGGGGGGGGGGGGGGATTAGGGAAATGGTGCCTTGAAGCACCCCAGGTGGTTCCTGGCCATCCTAATAAAAGGGTTCCTCCAGGAACCATTGAAAGTTCCTCAGAGAACCACCCCCATTTAGAGCGGTGCCTAGAAACTCTTCAGAGGGTTCCGCCGGCGTGGCGAAGTGAAGAACCCCAAAAGGTGCCTCCAGGAACCTTTAGTTTTTACAGTGTAGAACAATTGTAGTCTCTTTTAACTTTAATATTCATATACACTAGTCCATATCGATATTTAATTCATTTTACAGCCCTAATATAGATGTATTCATTCAAAAATAGCCAAATCCCGTGACGTTCTGCTTTATACAGCAAGTTCTATTTTTGACTGGATTCTGCGATTCAATCGTTTCGCAAACACAGACGGGGTGAATTTATGAATGAAAGTGTAAAAGTTCTGACACAAAACTAAGTTGTTACGTGTCCACATGCTTTTTTAAGTGGGTTTATGTTCGACACTAGGCTAACGTTACATAGTTTTGCTTAAGGTAGAATGATAAGGCTAATTATACATGCATTCCACTTTCTGAAACAACCTTACACAGTTTTGATAGCGTTAATAATGAACACGATGTTAATATAGCCTGCCTGTGATGAAAAGCCAGCTTTGAGAAGCTCTGCTCGCCGATGGCATTGGAAATCATAATGCAAAGATAGATGCGCAATCCAATTTCGACATTTCGAAACGTCTGAGAAAGATATAACTATGACAAAAGCTTGTACAAGCTCTGCTGATTCGTTCAGTCACCGGTTTCTGAGTGCATGAATGCAACAAACTGTATCAGCTAATTTTGAACGATTAATAATCAGTTAAACGGTTTAAAAAGTCATTTATTTATTTTCAGTAAATATTTATTTCAGTTGTCATTTTCATCAAAATATTTAAAAAGGTTTGCTGCATACGCTACGCGTATATATATATATATATATATATATATATATATATATATATATATATATATATATATATATAGATAGATAGATAGATAGATAGATAGATAGATAGATATGTGTGTGTGTGTGTGTGTGTGTCTATTTCTGAATCTTTTTTTCGCTCTAAAAAATGTGTAGGCTATATATATATATATATATACTTTTTTTAGAGAGAAAAAAAATATTATTTCAGTCAGAAATAGACAATGCAGACAAATAAATGTTTACAAACATTACAAACTATAATGAACACTGTTAACATAGGATATTTTTTTTATAATCATTTGGCATTAAAATACATCACGAATACTGAAACATTTGATTTAGTGTTGAATGAGACTCAACGTTGGTTTGAGTTTCGTTTTGGCATAAATTAATTAGTTTTTGTTTGTCGTTAATATGCTATAACTTCTTATATTTTTAATTCATGTTCTTTTCTAAATACTGTTAATTGAAATTATTTGTTATGGAGTGGGGGGGAAATAGCGTAGCGGAGCTTCACAAATTTTCATTTGCTGTATTAACCTCAGAAATTTCCGTATTATTATAAGAGTCCGTATTTCGGACGCAAATACAGCGTTTCTTATTATACATTAACTATTATTCTATAATGCAATGTGACATTACTGACTAGGGATGTTAATATCGTTATTTTTCCTAACCAACAACCGTTTACCTACAAGATTAGCCTATTTTAAATAATAATAACTGAAAGTGCAAACGCTAAATAATAAATAACATTTTAGCATCCAGATATGTTGGGAACATGGAAACATTTGGATTCCTGCCAAATGAGAGAGGTAGACATCAGCTTCACCTTTAATTTGTTTTTGGATTGACGTTTTTATAGCCTATAACTTTAGAGGATGTGCTTTGGAGATAAACTAATAACTGTTTTTATAATGTTTTAAACATTTTACTTTAGACTAGTTGGCATTTTAGCCTTTATTATTTTGGAAGTAATAGGGCTAATAAAATGCGATGTGAGCCTGTGACTTAAGTTTTTTTTTTTTTTTCACTCTCAAAACGCAATCTTATACAAGTGTCTTATTATTATTTTTATTTTATTTTTACAATGCAGCAAACATTTTTAAATATCTTAAAAATAGTTTGATGTCTTTAAAGTGTTTGAATGATTTTTTTTTTTTTTTTTTTTTTTTTAAGTATCTTACATTTGGCCAAAATCTAGAAAAGATGATGCTGTATTGGCTGTAGCTTTAGATCTATATTTTTTTTTTCTTTTTGAGTAAAGAAAACACTATACTTTATTATTATTATTAGGCAAAGTATAGGCAAGTAATATATATATTTAAAAAATAACGTTATTAACCAGTTTTTCTTCCACCCGAACCGGTTTCGGAACAGTAATAATATCAGAGGAACGCAGAACAGAAACGTTAAAATATTGATTCTGCTCGGAGTGAACCGATTTAATTTTTTTTTCATTTTCAAGTCCTGGCACCATGCCTCCTCACTATCCTAGCACAAACATTATGCCAAAACACATGCTCATCTGGCTTGGCTGGAAGGGCATTTGGCTCGCCACAGCAGTGCTCACTGCACCAGATCCAAATACTCCTCTGATTATCCCCCTTTCTAGCAGCACTGTACCTGCAACATGGTGTCATGTTTTTATTGTTCTTTTGGTAGATGTCAGAACCACACAATTCTGTAGGCAAAAAATATGTTTATCCATTAATGGCTGTTAAAAATGAGTGCATATTTTTTGACAAATGTACATTATTTTTTGTACTATTTTTAACTATGAATGTAAAATAGTGACAAATGTATATATATATATATATATATATATATATATATATATATATATATATATATATATATATATATATATATATACACAGTTGGGTTCGAAAGTTTGGGCACCCCTTGCAGAATCTGTGAAAATATAAGTAATTTTCAAAAAATAAGAGAGATCATACTAAATGCATGTTATTTTTTATTTAGTACTGTCCTGAGTAAGATATTGTACATAAAATATTTTAACATTTATTCCACAAGACAAAAAAAATGATGAAATTATTAAAATAACCCCACTCAAAAGTTTGGGAACCCTTGGTTCTTAGTACTGTGTTCTGTTATCTGATGATCCACGACTGTCTTTCTGTTTTGTGATGGTTGTGCATGAGTCCCTTGTTTGTTCTGAACAGTTAAACTGAGCAGCGTTCTTCAGAAAAATCTTTAAGGTCCTGGAGATTCTTCAGTTTTCCAGCATCTTTGCATATTTGAACCCTTTCCAGCAGTGACTTTATGATTTTGAAATACATCTTATCACACTGAGGACATTTGAGGGACTCAAACACAACTATTTAAAAAGATTCAAACATTCACTGACGCTCCAAAAGGAAACAAGATGCATTAAGAGCTGGGGGGTGAAAACTAAATTTAAATCAATTTAAATTTGTAGAAATTCAAGTTTGAATATAGCTGCAAGCAGCGATGGCGGGCTCAAGCCATCAGTGCAACGCCACCACTGTGGCATCAGGTAAATTGTGCTCAGCGGGCACATGCATTCACAATAGCCTTCTGGCAGTCAGATATTAAGGGATACGGCAGTTAAAGGGTTAATCTGAATCATCTAGACTTTGAAATCACTTTCACAGAACCATATATATAACTTTAATAACACTTTACAATAATATTTTATTCATAAACATTAACTATGTTAACATGAACAATAATTATTTTAAGATAATTAACAATAATTAGGTTAAGACTTGACCATTGGACAAAAAATGGTGACCTCACTTCCCTCAGACAGACAGAGTGGCCAGAGTGAGATCATGTCAGTTAAGAAGTCTGACAGTTTTTTAATTTTGTGTTTCTGTCCATACAGTGTTGTAAAGTCATGAAACTATGCATATTTCCTCAGAATGATTTGATCTCTGTATGAAAAAAATGCTTTGAAATGTTTGGAAGCTGCAATTTAAAAATACAAGCCAATTAATGATTCCCTTTTCACTGTCATTTCAAAAAACCACCACTACAAAACCGTTCAAGCTAACCAAAATCCATTCGCAATTTAAGTTCCTCAATGTTTTTGCAACATGTAGACAAAGTTTGGTGTGTAATTCACAAAATAATTTTCCCCAAAATCCATATTTAAATCAAAATAGCGGACTTCCTGTTGGTTGTAGCTTATGACTGTGAATTAAAAAAGTTGTCCGTCTTGATAAGAACAATTTATGTACCAAGTTTGCTGTCTGTAGCTAAAACTAAATAAAATGCATTATTAGTATTATTATTATTATTATTAGCTGTACACTTGATAAAAAATAAATAAATATAAACTTATGCAATCCTGTATATATATATATATATATATATATATATATATATATATATATATATACATATGTATACATATATATATATATATATATATATATATATATATATACACATATATATATACACATATATATATATGTACATATATATATATATATATATGTACATATATATATATATATATATATATATACATATATATATATATACATATATATATATATACATATATATATATATATACATATATATATATATATATATATATATATATATATATACATATATATATATATATATATATATATATATATATATATATATATATATATACATACATATACATACAGTTTTCTTTTATTGCATCTTGAAATAAATATTTCTGAGTTCTGTGTTTATTTATTTATTATTATTTTTTTTAATTTTAGGAAGATTACAGCCTTTAATCTCCTCAAAATAAATGTGCATATAAACCATGAACAATTTAATTATAGCTGTATTTATAAAATGCTTACTAAAATATTAATTTTGGGAGAAGTCTATATAAAGCATGAACTGACTATTTACTAATGCTTAGCTAAGGAGTGCAGCTATTATGAAGTGTTACCAATGCATTTACTAATGTTAACAATTGAGACATTATTTTAAAGTGTTACCAAATCCTTAAATAATTAAAAAATGTTTTGTTATGATTTCATTAACCTATAAGCATTTGTGAAATAGTTAAATAGCTTGCATCACAGCTTAGTCTTCATCTCTGAGCTGAACAGGTTTACTGTTACATCCATGAGATTATGTAAATTCAAATAAATGTCATGTCACAGGGTTTCAGGGGTCAGTATCAAATGAGTTTGAAATTATAATTTGCACCACAAGTATTTTTAGAATTTTTTTTAAATCCCTGAAACTGTCAGAAAAGGATAAGGCCTAAGAGATTTCTTAAGCTGTAATGAAAACAGCACAATTAGCAACAACAAAAAAAAAAACAACAATTTAAAATACAGTTTTTTTCTGGTGATTAAAGAGATGTTTAAGTCTTTCTCTCTCTCTCTCTCTCTCTCTCTCTCTCTCTGTCTGTCTGCTACTCAGCTCACACCCCTCCCCCACTCACACTCACACACACACACACACACACAGACAGTCAACACACATACATTCCTCACACAGAGTGACAGAGTGAGATCAGATGTCTGACAGTTTTTTAATTTTCTTTTAATCATACAATGATGTAAAGTCATGAAACTATGCATATTTTCTCAGAATCACTGGTTTTCTAAATGAAAAATGTTTTTTAAAGGTTTGGAAGCTGCAATTTAAAAATACAAGACGATTAATGTTTCACTTTTTACTGTTATTTAAAAAAATCACCACGACAAAACCGTTCAAGCTATCCAAAATTCATTCGCAATTTAAGTTCCTCAATGTTTTTTCTTCATGTAGACAAAGTTTGGTGTATATAGTGTACTTCCCCTGTGAGGAGTATGCATTAATTCACAAAAGAATATTCTCAAAAATCCATATTCAATTCAAAATAGCCAACTTCCTGTTGGTCGTAGCTTATGACTGTGAATTAGAAAGTTGTCCATCTTGATAAGAACAATTTATGTACCAAGTTTGGTGTCTGTAGCTAAAACTAATCCCCCCACTTTTGACAAAAGGTGGCGCTATAGAGTGCCTCTTCCACGCCCTTTTAAAAGCTTTTGCCATGGTCTAGCTATCTTTAATACTGATATTTGTTTCGAGTTTCATGTAAATCTGAGCTAGTTATCTGCCTAAAAATCACCAGAACAGAACATTCAAGTTTGACACGTTGCCATGGCAACACTATATTAGATATAAATATCCCCACAACAGATTTTCTTCGACCGTGTTTTGTCATTATTCTGATGAAGTTTGAAGCAAATCAAGTAAAAATAAGATGCTGAATTCAAATCGTTTTGAAAATGATTAACTTTCTGCTGCCAGTTGGTGGCGCTATAACTTTGACTCCTAATAGTCACATATATATGATCGGTATCATACAATGAACAAACCAATTAAGTTTGATCAAATTCAGGAAATGTATGTGGATGTTATTAGACATTTCCTGTTTCTCATTTCTCGCCATAATTTCAACGCCTCGCCACGGGCAAACCGTTCGAGATATCAAAAATCTCTTCGCAATTTAGCATCCTCAATGTCTTGAGATCGTGTTCACCGAGTTTGGTGGTGAACGGGTGGAGTTCCTCAGAGGAGTATATCAAATTCCAGAGCATGTGTTTTTCATAAAACCCTAAATAGCCAACTTCCTGTTGGGCGGAGCTTATGACATGCAGTGTGAAAGTTGTTTGCTTTGATGAGTTATATATATGTACCAAGTTTCATATGTATACGTGCAAGTATGCATGATATATGGCCCTCAGTACTACAGGGGGCGCTGTAGAGCCCCTGTGCCACGCCCGTGTATCAGACTCTGCCCAGCCCTAATGGCCGCAGGTTCCAAGGTGTGTGCCAATTTTCAAGAGTTTTTGAGCATGTTAAGGGCCCCAAAAGCCCCCGAAACCTTGAAGAAAAATAATAATAATAATAAATATAGCTGCAAGCAGCGATGGCGGGCTCAAGCCACCAATGCCATCGCCACCCCGGTGGCATCAGGTAAACTGTGCCCAGCGGGCACATGCATTCACAATATCCCTCTGGCAGTGAGGTTTTAAAGGATATGGCAGTTAAAGGGTTAATCCGAATCATCAAGACTTTAAAATCACATTCACAGAACAATATATATAACTTTAGTGACACTTTACAATAATATTTCATTTCTAAACATTATGTTAACATGAACAATATTTATATAGCATTCATGTCAGTTAATATTCCAAACTTAAACATTAAAACATTGTTTTATTGTGATTTTTTTCCAAGCACATTTTACCAATTCCAAACCATATCAATCTTAATAACTACCATTATTTTTTATTTAATCATTTATGAGTGCTATACAATAGTCCAGGAAAGCTGGAAGAGAAAAACTCCTTATATTCATGTGTGCAGAATTATTGGGCATGTTTTCTTTTACAGATGAAATGCGCTAAAAAAAGAGTTTTAACTCTGTAAAGCCTGTGAGAAATATCAAACACAAATGCAATACAGAAATTGATAAGTTAAGACTTGGCCATTGTACAAAAAATGCTGACTGGGTCATGAGGTCAGAAAAGAAGAAGAAAAAAAACAGGTCAAGAAGAACTGACAAAAAGAATTGCAAAATAATTAGGAATTAATGTGAAGATTAATTTTTAGTCAATTCTGCAAGACAGACTTTCAGGAAAGGAGGTGGAATAAAAAAGAGCTCCTAAATCTTAATCCCGGATTCTGGAAGATATATTCCTCAAACCATCGGACAAGAGGAGGTGGTGCTGGTCCTTCACGAGTCACTCTAATCTGTTCAGAAAGCCTATATATAAAGTCTTAATATATAGTATTTCACAATACTTCATGGTATTCTAATTAAATCATTTTTTTGAATCTTAGATCTCTCAGAACCTGACACAGAGTAATTCTGGAGACTCCAGGAAAGTGGCAGTTCTGTAAAATGTTGGCGCTGGAGACTAAATGCTCCCTGATAGTTTCACACCTAATTCACTTACACACACACACACACACATTACCCACAGTGACAGAGGGACAGAGTTACATCAGATGTTTGATAGTTTTTTAATTTTCTATCATCCATATAGTGTTGTATAGTCATGAAACTATGCATATTTCCTCAGAATGACTTGTCTTCTATGTGTACATTTTTTTGAAGTGTTTAGAAGCTGCACTTTAAAAAAATAAAAAGACATTTACTGGTTACTTTTTTACTGTTATTTCAATAAATCACCACGACAAAACCATTCAAGCTATCCAAAATTCATTCGCACCTGTTCTGTAAGATAAATTCTTTAAACAGTGGTAAAAGAGGATGTGGGGCTGAACCTTCAAGAGTCACTCAAAACTTATCTGTCCATAAAGCCTATAAAGAATTATTTCTTAATATACAGTTCACAATACTTCACTTGTTATTCTAATTAAGTGAGGGTCATTTTATCAGTAAATACATAAAATTCATATTATTTTTCTTTGAAAGATTTCTATAAATGATTTAAATTATACTCGTTTCTACAATAATTATTTAAAAGTAATCCTATAGCTCCATCTGGTGGCCATTATTGGTACTAAGAATTGCAAGCTTGATTTATAAGTTATGATAGTTTTAATTTTATGCTGGCTCTTGAAAATGATAAAGCTATGAAACTTACTGTGCTTCCTTCAAATGATGACTTCTACATATATAAAAAAGAATATCAAAATCAACCCTGGGCGGCAGATCCTTTTCCTATTTGTCGCCTAAACTCTGGAATAACCTACCTAACATTGTTTGGGAGGCAGACACACTCTTGCAGTTTAAATCTAGATTAAAGACCCATCTCTTTAACCTGGCTTACACATAACATAGTAATATGCTTTTAATATCCAAATCCGTTAAAGGATTTTTAGGCTGCATTAATTAGGTAAACCGGAACTGGAAACACTTCCCATAACACCCTATGTACTCGCTACATCATTAGAAGAATGGCATCTACACTAATATTTGTCTGTTTCTCTCTTATTCCGAGGTCACCGTAACCACCATATCCAGTCTGTATCCAGATCAGAGGGTCACTGCAGTTGCCCGGATCAAGTACTTTTCCAGACCAGATGGTGGATCAGCACCTAGAAAGGACCTCTTCAGCCCTGAAAGACAGCGGAGACCAGGACAACTAGAGCCCCAGATACAGATCCCCTGTAAAGACCTTGTCTCAGAGGACCACCAGGACAAGACCACAGGAAACAGATGATTCTTCTGCACAATCTGACTTTGCTGCAGCCTGGATTTTAACTACTTGTTCCGTCTGGTCAGAGGAGAACTGGCCCCCCAACTGAGCCTGGTTTCTCCCAAGGTTTTTTTCTCCATTCTGTCACAGATGGATTTTCGGTTCCTTGCCGCTGTCGCCTCTGGCTTGCTTAGTTGGGGTCACTTCATCTACAGCGATATCATTGACTTGATTGCAAATAAATGCACAGACACTATTTAACTGAACAAAGATGACATCACTGAATTCAATGATGAACTGCCTTTAACTATCATTTTGCATTATTGACACACTGTTTCCTAATGAATGTTGTTCAGTTGCTTTGACGCAATGTATTTTGTTTACAGCGCTATATAAATAAAAGTGACTTGACTTGACTTGAACTTGACATACGATTTCCTTTGCCACTGATCTATAGCTCGTGTAAACCCTCTATGCATAAAAGTCCAGTCATGATGTTTTCATTCCAGATGTTTAATGAAACAGTCAGATGGAGTAGAAAAGGAAGAACCTGACCATATCTGATGGTCATAGATCTTGTACCTGTACAAAACCACATTTTCCCCAGTCTACTGTACTGTATGTTCTGTGTATAACATTGAATCAATGACAGTAATATGGTGAAATATTACAATTTAAAATTAACTTTTTAAAATATATTTTAAAATGTTATTGTCACAGAGTCTGCATTTAGACTTTATGTTGTGCACCATTTTCCTGGTTTAATGTTTTTATTTATCTGTGTATGCCTCTTTTTTCAGTTTGTGTATTGCAGACTCGTCTAGATACCTAGCTTTGTATGTAGAGATGTTCCGATACCCTTTTCTCTTCTCTTCTCAATACCGATTCCAATACCTGGGCTCAGGGTATCGTCCGATACCGAGTACTGATCCGATACCTGTGTGTGTATCTGTATATACAGCTGTATATACTACTAGCCCTGAGTAAATTGAATTATTTTATGGTGTGACTTATCCCTTAAAAAAACATGAACAAATACATGGTGAACTATTGTATTTATTACAGTATTTTTTATTATCTTACATGAATTTGACAGTAATATTATTTATTTCCTTAAGCGAAAAAGAACTTCAAATGCAGCCAAAAATCTAACACCGGAAACTAAAAAGGTATTTTAGTTTTACAATATAACTATAAAAAACTGCATCAAATAAGTCTAGGAATATAAAAAATGATATATTAATGAGATAATCTCTTTACAACAAAACAAGTAAAAAACAAGCAACCGTCTAGGCATAGACGTATTATTATTACTACACAGAGACAGCTAAATCTACTTTAGGCTACAACAGTAGCTCAATACATTGTCAATTTACTCACGTTGAACCGACCATTTATTTTGATGGGTTGCCATGAAGATCTTTCAGTGTTTGTGTTTATGATATGAGTTTTCTCAAATGAAACGGTAAATTCTCATGAAATGACGGTTTATGCGTTCGTGTCCGCATATAATGACACACGGCAGCGACTACAAAACAGCGAGCTCCCTGCGCCCATCACCGACAGAGATGTAGAATTTGCAGGAGGGATATTTAAATAGTATTTTGCAGTTTAATATTCACAGACACTAGTATATATTCGGCTAAAGTCTGGATCCTTGCGCTTAGACCAACACGGAAGCGACTGAACGCAGCTGCGGGTACCGAATATACTTGGGAGTTGGTAACTTACTACCGGTACTACAGAGACATTGGTATCATCACATTTTTTAATTTTCAGCACCGACTTGGTAGTGAAGTGCCAGTACTTGTGGCATCCCTAGTCGCCGTTTAACTGTCTGGTTGGCCCAGTCTGAAATACTGCCAAACAGCGGACATACTGCTAACGCGTCATTTCTTCTTCGCTGCTCTAAACAGGGGTTGCTTATGGCAACACAGCACAACTTCCTGTGTTTGAAATGCATTCTGAGCAGTGAAGAAGAACCGTGCAGTGCTTAGGCAAAGCTAGTGTTCATAACTAGGTCTTGTTTAAGAAAATGGTATTGGATCAATATATGGGTTCATGTACTTGCCGATGCCAGAATTTGTTGTAGTATTGGTGATATTTCCGATACTAGTATTGGAATCGGAACAACTCTATCTGTATCCCCTTATTCATGTCTGCATGAGAATTATTCTATTTAATTCATTAGATCCTTATATAATTGACTATGTGCATATGATTTATGCTTAAATTTGTTTTATATATTAATGTGATGGCAAAGTTTTTTTTTTTATTTAATGCTGCCAAATATATTTAACATTTGCAACATGTTTATGGAAATTGTGAAACTTTTTTTCAAGATATTTTGCTGAACAAAGTTCAAAAGAACAGCATTTATTTGAAGTTGAATGTTTTGTAAAATCCACAAGTCTTTACTGTCACTTACGATCAATTTAATGAATCATTGATGAAAATAAAAGTATTAATTTTTTCAAATAGATAAATAAAAATATTGTTCTATCTTAAACAGGTTTACATGATTTGTTAAAAATGTTGATTACTTCATTTGTACAGTACCTTATGTCCTGGAGGGCCCTCAGGTCCCTGAAACGAGAAAATGATAAAAAGGAGTTAAAATGTACCAAAATGAACCAACTAAACCAGAGCAATTCTGGATATGAAGGAACAGTCTTCTACACTGTGATGTTCTTTAACTTTTTCTGCTAAATAACTAGTGTGATTATTTAATGAGACGTGAATGATATTGATACTCAAAATCTGTTTTATTAATAACCTTCCCCAGAATGTCATTTTTCAATATATTAAACTGAGCACAAGAAAATAACAAGCATTTGGAGTGTGTCCTTAAATCTAAGTACAAAAAGAAAAGCCATTTCTTTGTCTGATTGGTTTAACCATAGACCCCAACAAATTGTAGATGTATGTTTCTTGGCAGGCAGAGAAATAAGTCTTATGCAAATTTCAGCACAAATTAACCACCTGATTAGCACAACAAATCATTGCTATAACAGATATATAAAATTATTATGCAAAATAAGCATCACATCAGGTTGTAAAAACAAGAATAAAAGAGGTTTAACAAAAGCACATTACATGTCTTGAGAGGTGAAAGGGCACCATGCAGGGCTCTGAGCTGGTTCAAGGAACGAAAACGAAAACCGGAAACGAACAAAGTTTTGACAGGAACAGAACCAGAAACGAAATCAAATTTTATAGTTCCGAACAGAATCGAAAAATTGAAATGGCCATTAACCGGTTAATAACGTTATTTTATCGTTCCATTAAATATTTAAAATTTGCTGTCAACCAATCACGAATTCCAGCAGTACAGCATATGCAATGTGCTGAAGCCAATGAGTGAAATGTCCGCTCAGCTGTGAACTCATCATAGATACAGTCAGTCGGCATCTCGTCATAGCTGGGGGCATGGCGAGGGCGGAGTCGGCGTGGGCGTGGGGGAAAACACTGTGAGCATCGTGTGTATCTGAATGGCAAAATGCACATATTGAGCCCTCATTCCCAGAGACACGTACACTGTAAAAACTAAAGGTGCCTCAGGTATCCTTTGGTGTACTCCAGGAACCTTAAAATGTATTTTAAGTGCCTCAAAGCTCTTTTTCTCATAATAGGGTTCCTGAAAGAACCATTATAGTCTTTGCAGTTCGTGCAGGAACTCATGGGACTGTGTTGATGGGATCCTTGAAGCACTTTGTTCCCAGTTCTGAGGTTCTGGAGTCACCCTTTCATTACACTGAGACCTCAAAGTGCTCTGGAGGTTCCTGGAGGAACTCACATTTTAAAAAAGGGTTACTGCAAGCTCTGTTAACATTAAAGTGGTTCCTGGAAGATCTCACTTGGAAAAGCCAGCATCTGGAAGAACCCAGAGAAGTGACAAAAATTAAATGTGACCTATTATTATTATTATTTACTTTTTAGGAATGTGATGGAACAATTAGTTTTGTGGCACTTGCATGTGAAAAAAAAAAAAAAAACCTAAATGGTTGAACAAATCTTCACACTTGTTCTGTCAAAACATAAATAAATTAAATAACAAAAGGACATACAAAATCTTCTAAACAGACAGAATATCCAACTAAAATGTTACAATTATTTCTGAAAACACTTCTAAGCAATAGGGAATATTAATAAATAATAGGAAATAATAGGAATAAATAATAGGAAATTAATAAATAATAATAAGAAACATGGTGTAGCCACTGGATGCCTGTTTGCTTGTATATATACAAGCAAACAGGCATCCAGTGGCTACACCATGTTTCTTATTATTATTTATTAATTTCCTCCAGACTTAAACTTAAATACTGCAATAACTAAAAATAGTTTTATTGAAATAGGCTTAATGTTAAATCATTTGAAGGAGGATAGTTTACCTTGAAACTTTAAAGCAAACATTAAAAATATTATTTAACTAAATATGACTAAACGCATTAATTTTATAAAATAAAAAAACTCTAATTATAACAATCGGTACAATAGTAATATTTAGATTTTTTTTTCTAGTGAAATAAGTTAAAATTATTCAGAAATAACTGTTCAGCCGTTGTCAAGAAGAAAATGCATGAGGCTTGGCGTCCTCGCGCTCCTGCTGTTTGCTCGCGTGCGCGTAGAAGAGTGATTTCAAATACAAAGAAGTAACGGCTCCTTTCCTCAAAGAAAGAAACAACTGCGCAAGGTGAGTAAAGGCTCCAAAATAAATACACAGGTTTATTATGTGTATACTAATTCCTACGCTGACACATTAAACTGTTTGTTTTTTTTTTTTGATTTGATTTTTTTGTTTTAACCATTAATTTAATAGCTGCGATGATTAAGAGTCTAATGCACTTTGTGGGACGAAATGGAGACTACAAACACAAGGTCACAAACAATAATTATTAGTTAGGTTTAACTTACACATGATGTTTACGTTTATTCATTGTAACTCTTTTCTTCAACTTTTCTAAATTATTGTTGTCGTTTAACGTACGTTTGTTAAATAGTTACACATCCATGTTAACTTAACGTTACATGTAAAGTTAGGCTATTAGCCTATTTTTAGAGTCATTTGCACATAATGTAACGTTACATAAAACTGGTTTTGATAATTTTCTCTCCTCAGAAAATCCAGTATGACTTCTCTAAAAATCTCAAAGGATTCACAGGGCAGCACTATGTAAGTATTTAATTATTTATTTGACATTGAAATAACTGAAATGGTTTCAGCTTGGCCTAATCCAAAATTATATATGACTGTGTACACTGTTACACTGAACTGAATTAAACAATAAAAAAAACTACCCATATGTTCTTTATAGATTCAGCAGTTAATAAAGAAATGTGGCTCTGTAGTGGACACCTGTGAGGCAGTGGACAGACAGCTGCTGAAGTCTGATGCTGGCTGACAATAAACAGACCTCTCTGGATGTACCTCATCTTTTGTAGGTGTGTAAATAAGTTTTGCAGAGACACACCAGAAACCCTTCTAAAACATTCAGATATTTATAGTTTATGAACAGTTCTTTTTTTCTTTTCTTTTTTTTTATTGTTTTCAGAGTAATTCTAACATTGCCCTTCCTGTAACATGATGATCCTGCTGTCCTGGACTGTATGTGATGAGGTAAGTATGAGTTTGTCCATGTGTGTATACATATGTAGTGTACACACACAACTTAAACACACATTGTGCACTTAATTAGCCCACAACCATTAATCAATGCACTAATATGACAAAAATAATTCCTGTGGTGTTCCTCATTTTTAAGATAATTAAAAAAATACCTGTGCTAAATGAATAAATGTAAATATTTTGTTATTTAATTTTAAGTAAATCACTCTTTTTTTCAATGAACAGCCTACACATAATCTCAGAACAGCTGTGGTAATAGCAGGAGACCCATTTGGTGAGAGCAGCACTGCAGTCTTTCCTGATGGTGAGGAGCTTCTTGCTGATGAACCTGCCGACATGAGTTCACCTTACTATGAGTGCCTATGTTCTTTTCAAGATTATACAGAAAAGCAATTAAAAGTACACTAAAGCACACTGTTTTTCTGCTGTATCTGTTGGCCATTCAGGAGGATATCATGGACCATTTGCATAAGACTGATGATGCGTTTCAGCGGCCATCAGCATCGTAAATCCTCACCATTGTTTTATATTTTGATTTTTTTTTTAATTATGTGCATTAATAACACTATACTTTGTATTATCTCACATTTGTATCAAATTACAAAAAAAAAATAGCTAATGCAAGGGTGTTTCAAATCCAGTGTCTTTGGGAGGAATGATAAATTTGACATTGTTCTCTCTTCTGACTGCTGTTATCAGTCTCTGTCAGATTTTTTCCTTTGATTGAAAGTTGTGAAAATGCTATCTTTAGAGTTTATGTTTTGTTATTTGAGTAAATGAGAATGCAAAAATATATTTGTGATACTCTCCCATTCACTGCTCTCGAAGTTATTCTTCCAATCAGTTACCACTATTTAGAACAGGAAAGAAAATGTTACTATGAATTGCATTGTGTCTAAAATTGAATTGAATTTATTAATTTAAATTGTATCATTGTTTTAGGTACATGAAATGTTTTTTAAAGTTCTAAGATAATTGAGTCCCATTTATTTGATAATAATTTTACCAAGGTGTATTTTTTTTTTGTTGTTGTTGTTATTCGTTTATAGCTATATTACTGATGTGTCCATGAATGGGATTGTGATGTGCAATATTGACTATTTAAGGTGATTATGGATATTGTTGTTGCTTATCAATAAACTATGTTTTATATGCATTTGTTTTATTTTTTTCAGTTTATTTTTTTAAATCATTAAAAATGTCAATAGCAGGAAAAAATAAATAAACCAGTGTGTGGGGGGGGGGGGGGGGATTAGGGAAATGGTGCCTTGAAGCACCCCAGGTGGTTCCTGGCCATCCTAATAAAAGGGTTCCTCCAGGAACCATTGAAAGTTCCTCAGAGAACCACCCCCATTTAGAGCGGTGCCTAGAAACTCTTCAGAGGGTTCCGCCGGCGTGGCGAAGTGAAGAACCCCAAAAGGTGCCTCCAGGAACCTTTAGTTTTTACAGTGTAGAACAATTGTAGTCTCTTTTAACTTTAATATTCATATACACTAGTCCATATCGATATTTAATTCATTTTACAGCCCTAATATAGATGTATTCATTCAAAAATAGCCAAATCCCGTGACGTTCTGCTTTATACAGCAAGTTCTATTTTTGACTGGATTCTGCGATTCAATCGTTTCGCAAACACAGACGGGGTGAATTTATGAATGAAAGTGTAAAAGTTCTGACACAAAACTAAGTTGTTACGTGTCCACATGCTTTTTTAAGTGGGTTTATGTTCGACACTAGGCTAACGTTACATAGTTTTGCTTAAGGTAGAATGATAAGGCTAATTATACATGCATTCCACTTTCTGAAACAACCTTACACAGTTTTGATAGCGTTAATAATGAACACGATGTTAATATAGCCTGCCTGTGATGAAAAGCCAGCTTTGAGAAGCTCTGCTCGCCGATGGCATTGGAAATCATAATGCAAAGATAGATGCGCAATCCAATTTCGACATTTCGAAACGTCTGAGAAAGATATAACTATGACAAAAGCTTGTACAAGCTCTGCTGATTCGTTCAGTCACCGGTTTCTGAGTGCATGAATGCAACAAACTGTATCAGCTAATTTTGAACGATTAATAATCAGTTAAACGGTTTAAAAAGTCATTTATTTATTTTCAGTAAATATTTATTTCAGTTGTCATTTTCATCAAAATATTTAAAAAGGTTTGCTGCATACGCTACGCGTATATATATTATATATATATATATATATATATATATATATATATATATATATATATATATATAGATAGATAGATAGATAGATAGATAGATAGATAGATATGTGTGTGTGTGTGTGTGTGTGTCTATTTCTGAATCTTTTTTTCGCTCTAAAAAATGTGTAGGCTATATATATATATATATACTTTTTTTAGAGAGAAAAAAAATATTATTTCAGTCAGAAATAGACAATGCAGACAAATAAATGTTTACAAACATTACAAACTATAATGAACACTGTTAACATAGGATATTTTTTTTATAATCATTTGGCATTAAAATACATCACGAATACTGAAACATTTGATTTAGTGTTGAATGAGACTCAACGTTGGTTTGAGTTTCGTTTTGGCATAAATTAATTAGTTTTTGTTTGTCGTTAATATGCTATAACTTCTTATATTTTTAATTCATGTTCTTTTCTAAATACTGTTAATTGAAATTATTTGTTATGGAGTGGGGGGGAAATAGCGTAGCGGAGCTTCACAAATTTTCATTTGCTGTATTAACCTCAGAAATTTCCGTATTATTATAAGAGTCCGTATTTCGGACGCAAATACAGCGTTTCTTATTATACATTAACTATTATTCTATAATGCAATGTGACATTACTGACTAGGGATGTTAATATCGTTATTTTTCCTAACCAACAACCGTTTACCTACAAGATTAGCCTATTTTAAATAATAATAACTGAAAGTGCAAACGCTAAATAATAAATAACATTTTAGCATCCAGATATGTTGGGAACATGGAAACATTTGGATTCCTGCCAAATGAGAGAGGTAGACATCAGCTTCACCTTTAATTTGTTTTTGGATTGACGTTTTTATAGCCTATAACTTTAGAGGATGTGCTTTGGAGATAAACTAATAACTGTTTTTATAATGTTTTAAACATTTTACTTTAGACTAGTTGGCATTTTAGCCTTTATTATTTTGGAAGTAATAGGGCTAATAAAATGCGATGTGAGCCTGTGACTTAAGTTTTTTTTTTTTTTTTCACTCTCAAAACGCAATCTTATACAAGTGTCTTATTATTATTTTTATTTTATTTTTACAATGCAGCAAACATTTTTAAATATCTTAAAAATAGTTTGATGTCTTTAAAGTGTTTGAATGATTTTTTTTTTTTTTTTTTTTTTTTTTTAAGTATCTTACATTTGGCCAAAATCTAGAAAAGATGATGCTGTATTGGCTGTAGCTTTAGATCTATATTTTTTTTTTCTTTTTGAGTAAAGAAAACACTATACTTTATTATTATTATTAGGCAAAGTATAGGCAAGTAATATATATATTTAAAAAATAACGTTATTAACCAGTTTTTCTTCCACCCGAACCGGTTTCGGAACAGTAATAATATCAGAGGAACGCAGAACAGAAACGTTAAAATATTGATTCTGCTCGGAGTGAACCGATTTAATTTTTTTTTCATTTTCAAGTCCTGGCACCATGCCTCCTCACTATCCTAGCACAAACATTATGCCAAAACACATGCTCATCTGGCTTGGCTGGAAGGGCATTTGGCTCGCCACAGCAGTGCTCACTGCACCAGATCCAAATACTCCTCTGATTATCCCCCTTTCTAGCAGCACTGTACCTGCAACATGGTGTCATGTTTTTATTGTTCTTTTGGTAGATGTCAGAACCACACAATTCTGTAGGCAAAAAATATGTTTATCCATTAATGGCTGTTAAAAATGAGTGCATATTTTTTGACAAATGTACATTATTTTTTGTACTATTTTTAACTATGAATGTAAAATAGTGACAAATGTATATATATATATATATATATATATATATATATATATATATATATATATATATATATATATATATATATACACAGTTGGGTTCGAAAGTTTGGGCACCCCTTGCAGAATCTGTGAAAATATAAGTAATTTTCAAAAAATAAGAGAGATCATACTAAATGCATGTTATTTTTTATTTAGTACTGTCCTGAGTAAGATATTGTACATAAAATATTTTAACATTTATTCCACAAGACAAAAAAAATGATGAAATTATTAAAATAACCCCACTCAAAAGTTTGGGAACCCTTGGTTCTTAGTACTGTGTTCTGTTATCTGATGATCCACGACTGTCTTTCTGTTTTGTGATGGTTGTGCATGAGTCCCTTGTTTGTTCTGAACAGTTAAACTGAGCAGCGTTCTTCAGAAAAATCTTTAAGGTCCTGGAGATTCTTCAGTTTTCCAGCATCTTTGCATATTTGAACCCTTTCCAGCAGTGACTTTATGATTTTGAAATACATCTTATCACACTGAGGACATTTGAGGGACTCAAACACAACTATTTAAAAAGATTCAAACATTCACTGACGCTCCAAAAGGAAACAAGATGCATTAAGAGCTGGGGGGTGAAAACTAAATTTAAATCAATTTAAATTTGTAGAAATTCAAGTTTGAATATAGCTGCAAGCAGCGATGGCGGGCTCAAGCCATCAGTGCAACGCCACCACTGTGGCATCAGGTAAATTGTGCTCAGCGGGCACATGCATTCACAATAGCCTTCTGGCAGTCAGATATTAAGGGATACGGCAGTTAAAGGGTTAATCTGAATCATCTAGACTTTGAAATCACTTTCACAGAACCATATATATAACTTTAATAACACTTTACAATAATATTTTATTCATAAACATTAACTATGTTAACATGAACAATAATTATTTTAACCCCTTAAGTGTCACTGGCCCACCGGTGGGCCCAAAGCCATTGCATATTTAAAACCGTAATATTCTATACTAAACCTAAACTAATCTTGACAAACTATATATCATTGGAGACCTTAGAGGTTGTATTTTTTATATTTGACCACTGTTTTATATTTAAAATTATGTAGTGACAGTAATTCATTAATTTGTGACAAGAAAATTTAGCAAAAAAAAAAAAGTAGTTGCCTTTTGTTACAAAAAGCTGATACATACATATACAATCACGAAAGTATATATTTCTTATATTTTTTTGGCTGCCAATAATTCAGACAAAACATCTTTTCTAGTTTTTATAAAAAAATTTGAGAATAAATTGAATATGTATATTTGTATATCTATGATTGATGTTGCAAGTATTCAGTAAAAAATTAAATGAATGTCAATTTCATGTATGATCATAATATGATGTGATAATATGATCATGATCATGTATGAAGTTTCTGTAACAACACTCTAGTAGCTATGTTTGATGTAAAAAATCATTTACAACCTATCTAGAATGTTTTATTGCTGTTTGAATAAAAAAAATCAAATCAGTCGTCCATTACAATTCATACAAGGAGCATGAATAGTACCTAGTGGACATTGTTGGTATAGCAACTAAAAATAACACAGAAACCTCATTTTTTGTGATATCAATGTCAAATTTGGAACACAACTTCTTTAGATTTTAGGCTTTTCATTTGACATGAAATTAAATTCAACACATACTTTTTTTTTTTTTTTTATAAAATATAAATAAATATTAAATTATTATTTTTTTATTACAACAAACTTAAACAACTATAACTTTTTTATTTTACATTTTATTCAACTTCTTTCACATGTACAAGAAACTTCCAAGTGTGTTTTTAAAAACGAGCCCAAAATTAGGTTCATATTCCAAACCGTTCCAGAATTACATTAATTTGAATCTGGACATGCCCTTTTCAGCTCTACCCCCAAAAAGGGGGGGTGACACTTAAGGGGTTAAGATAATTAACAATAATTAGGTTAAGACTTGACCATTGGACAAAAAATGGTGACCTCACTTCCCTCAGACAGACAGAGTGGCCAGAGTGAGATCATGTCAGTTAAGAAGTCTGACAGTTTTTTAATTTTGTGTTTCTGTCCATACAGTGTTGTAAAGTCATGAAACTATGCATATTTCCTCAGAATGATTTGATCTCTGTATGAAAAAAATGCTTTGAAATGTTTGGAAGCTGCAATTTAAAAATACAAGCCAATTAATGATTCCCTTTTCACTGTCATTTCAAAAAACCACCACTACAAAACCGTTCAAGCTAACCAAAATCCATTCGCAATTTAAGTTCCTCAATGTTTTTTGCAACATGTAGACAAAGTTTGGTGTGTAATTCACAAAATAATTTTCCCCAAAATCCATATTTAAATCAAAATAGCGGACTTCCTGTTGGTTGTAGCTTATGACTGTGAATTAAAAAAGTTGTCCGTCTTGATAAGAACAATTTATGTACCAAGTTTGCTGTCTGTAGCTAAAACTAAATAAAATGCATTATTAGTATTATTATTATTATTATTAGCTGTACACTTGATAAAAAATAAATAAATATAAACTTATGCAATCCTGTATATATATATATATATATATATATATATATATATATATATATATACATATGTATACATATATATATATATATATATATATATATATATATATACACATATATATATACACATATATATATATGTACATATATATATATATATATATGTACATATATATATATATATATATATATACATATATATATATATACATATATATATATATACATATATATATATATATACATATATATATATATATATATATATATATATATATATACATATATATATATATATATATATATATATATATATATATATATATATATATACATACATATACATACAGTTTTCTTTTATTGCATCTTGAAATAAATATTTCTGAGTTCTGTGTTTATTTATTTATTATTATTTTTTTTAATTTTAGGAAGATTACAGCCTTTAATCTCCTCAAAATAAATGTGCATATAAACCATGAACAATTTAATTATAGCTGTATTTATAAAATGCTTACTAAAATATTAATTTTGGGAGAAGTCTATATAAAGCATGAACTGACTATTTACTAATGCTTAGCTAAGGAGTGCAGCTATTATGAAGTGTTACCAATGCATTTACTAATGTTAACAATTGAGACATTATTTTAAAGTGTTACCAAATCCTTAAATAATTAAAAAATGTTTTGTTATGATTTCATTAACCTATAAGCATTTGTGAAATAGTTAAATAGCTTGCATCACAGCTTAGTCTTCATCTCTGAGCTGAACAGGTTTACTGTTACATCCATGAGATTATGTAAATTCAAATAAATGTCATGTCACAGGGTTTCAGGGGTCAGTATCAAATGAGTTTGAAATTATAATTTGCACCACAAGTATTTTTAGAATTTTTTTTAAATCCCTGAAACTGTCAGAAAAGGATAAGGCCTAAGAGATTTCTTAAGCTGTAATGAAAACAGCACAATTAGCAACAACAAAAAAAAAAACAACAATTTAAAATACAGTTTTTTTCTGGTGATTAAAGAGATGTTTAAGTCTTTCTCTCTCTCTCTCTCTCTCTCTCTCTCTCTCTGTCTGTCTGCTACTCAGCTCACACCCCTCCCCCACTCACACTCACACACACACACACACACACAGACAGTCAACACACATACATTCCTCACACAGAGTGACAGAGTGAGATCAGATGTCTGACAGTTTTTTAATTTTCTTTTAATCATACAATGATGTAAAGTCATGAAACTATGCATATTTTCTCAGAATCACTGGTTTTCTAAATGAAAAATGTTTTTTAAAGGTTTGGAAGCTGCAATTTAAAAATACAAGACGATTAATGTTTCACTTTTTACTGTTATTTAAAAAAATCACCACGACAAAACCGTTCAAGCTATCCAAAATTCATTCGCAATTTAAGTTCCTCAATGTTTTTTCTTCATGTAGACAAAGTTTGGTGTATATAGTGTACTTCCCCTGTGAGGAGTATGCATTAATTCACAAAAGAATATTCTCAAAAATCCATATTCAATTCAAAATAGCCAACTTCCTGTTGGTCGTAGCTTATGACTGTGAATTAGAAAGTTGTCCATCTTGATAAGAACAATTTATGTACCAAGTTTGGTGTCTGTAGCTAAAACTAATCCCCCCACTTTTGACAAAAGGTGGCGCTATAGAGTGCCTCTTCCACGCCCTTTTAAAAGCTTTTGCCATGGTCTAGCTATCTTTAATACTGATATTTGTTTCGAGTTTCATGTAAATCTGAGCTAGTTATCTGCCTAAAAATCACCAGAACAGAACATTCAAGTTTGACACGTTGCCATGGCAACACTATATTAGATATAAATATCCCCACAACAGATTTTCTTCGACCGTGTTTTGTCATTATTCTGATGAAGTTTGAAGCAAATCAAGTAAAAATAAGATGCTGAATTCAAATCGTTTTGAAAATGATTAACTTTCTGCTGCCAGTTGGTGGCGCTATAACTTTGACTCCTAATAGTCACATATATATGATCGGTATCATACAATGAACAAACCAATTAAGTTTGATCAAATTCAGGAAATGTATGTGGATGTTATTAGACATTTCCTGTTTCTCATTTCTCGCCATAATTTCAACGCCTCGCCACGGGCAAACCGTTCGAGATATCAAAAATCTCTTCGCAATTTAGCATCCTCAATGTCTTGAGATCGTGTTCACCGAGTTTGGTGGTGAACGGGTGGAGTTCCTCAGAGGAGTATATCAAATTCCAGAGCATGTGTTTTTCATAAAACCCTAAATAGCCAACTTCCTGTTGGGCGGAGCTTATGACATGCAGTGTGAAAGTTGTTTGCTTTGATGAGTTATATATATGTACCAAGTTTCATATGTATACGTGCAAGTATGCATGATATATGGCCCTCAGTACTACAGGGGGCGCTGTAGAGCCCCTGTGCCACGCCCGTGTATCAGACTCTGCCCAGCCCTAATGGCCGCAGGTTCCAAGGTGTGTGCCAATTTTCAAGAGTTTTTGAGCATGTTAAGGGCCCCAAAAGCCCCCGAAACCTTGAAGAAAAATAATAATAATAATAAATATAGCTGCAAGCAGCGATGGCGGGCTCAAGCCACCAATGCCATCGCCACCCCGGTGGCATCAGGTAAACTGTGCCCAGCGGGCACATGCATTCACAATATCCCTCTGGCAGTGAGGTTTTAAAGGATATGGCAGTTAAAGGGTTAATCCGAATCATCAAGACTTTAAAATCACATTCACAGAACAATATATATAACTTTAGTGACACTTTACAATAATATTTCATTTCTAAACATTATGTTAACATGAACAATATTTATATAGCATTCATGTCAGTTAATATTCCAAACTTAAACATTAAAACATTGTTTTATTGTGATTTTTTTCCAAGCACATTTTACCAATTCCAAACCATATCAATCTTAATAACTACCATTATTTTTTATTTAATCATTTATGAGTGCTATACAATAGTCCAGGAAAGCTGGAAGAGAAAAACTCCTTATATTCATGTGTGCAGAATTATTGGGCATGTTTTCTTTTACAGATGAAATGCGCTAAAAAAAGAGTTTTAACTCTGTAAAGCCTGTGAGAAATATCAAACACAAATGCAATACAGAAATTGATAAGTTAAGACTTGGCCATTGTACAAAAAATGCTGACTGGGTCATGAGGTCAGAAAAGAAGAAGAAAAAAAACAGGTCAAGAAGAACTGACAAAAAGAATTGCAAAATAATTAGGAATTAATGTGAAGATTAATTTTTAGTCAATTCTGCAAGACAGACTTTCAGGAAAGGAGGTGGAATAAAAAAGAGCTCCTAAATCTTAATCCCGGATTCTGGAAGATATATTCCTCAAACCATCGGACAAGAGGAGGTGGTGCTGGTCCTTCACGAGTCACTCTAATCTGTTCAGAAAGCCTATATATAAAGTCTTAATATATAGTATTTCACAATACTTCATGGTATTCTAATTAAATCATTTTTTTGAATCTTAGATCTCTCAGAACCTGACACAGAGTAATTCTGGAGACTCCAGGAAAGTGGCAGTTCTGTAAAATGTTGGCGCTGGAGACTAAATGCTCCCTGATAGTTTCACACCTAATTCACTTACACACACACACACACACATTACCCACAGTGACAGAGGGACAGAGTTACATCAGATGTTTGATAGTTTTTTAATTTTCTATCATCCATATAGTGTTGTATAGTCATGAAACTATGCATATTTCCTCAGAATGACTTGTCTTCTATGTGTACATTTTTTTGAAGTGTTTAGAAGCTGCACTTTAAAAAAATAAAAAGACATTTACTGGTTACTTTTTTACTGTTATTTCAATAAATCACCACGACAAAACCATTCAAGCTATCCAAAATTCATTCGCACCTGTTCTGTAAGATAAATTCTTTAAACAGTGGTAAAAGAGGATGTGGGGCTGAACCTTCAAGAGTCACTCAAAACTTATCTGTCCATAAAGCCTATAAAGAATTATTTCTTAATATACAGTTCACAATACTTCACTTGTTATTCTAATTAAGTGAGGGTCATTTTATCAGTAAATACATAAAATTCATATTATTTTTCTTTGAAAGATTTCTATAAATGATTTAAATTATACTCGTTTCTACAATAATTATTTAAAAGTAATCCTATAGCTCCATCTGGTGGCCATTATTGGTACTAAGAATTGCAAGCTTGATTTATAAGTTATGATAGTTTTAATTTTATGCTGGCTCTTGAAAATGATAAAGCTATGAAACTTACTGTGCTTCCTTCAAATGATGACTTCTACATATATAAAAAATTATGAAGAGTTGAAATGAAAAATTTTAAAGATATCGTAAAATAACTATTGTATTTTTTTATGTTACTTTAATAAATCGCTATGGCCACACCATTTAAGGTATCCTAAACCCATTTGCAATTTAACATCTTCAGTATATTAGCATCATGTTGAAAAAGTTTGGTGTGAACTACTTATGTCTTCTCGGAGGAGTATGAATTCATTTTTACATGCTGATTTTATCATAAATCCACAATAAAATTTCTGAGTTCTGTATCAATCTGTGTTGTTGTTTGTTTATTTTTATTTTTTTTATTTTTCATAGGAAGATAACTGAAAAGATTACTCTCCTTTTTAATAAATGTGCTTATAAACCAAGAACAAGCTATTTATAGCTGTATTTATAAACTGCTTACTACTGACTATTAATATTGGGACAAGGCTTTATAAAGCATAAACTGACTATTTACTAATGAGTGCAGTTATTATAAAGTGTTACCAATGCATTTACTAATGTTAACAAATTAGACATTATTTTACAGTGTTATTAAATCCTTTAATGACTTATAAGCATTTGTGAAAGAAGCTTAGTCTTGATCTGTGAACTGAACAGTTTTTACTGTTACACTCCATGAGATTTTAAAAAATGTAGATACATGTCATGTCACAGGATGGAATAGGTCAGTATCAAATGAGTTGAAATTATTATTTGCAGGCACAAATAAGTATTTTTTAGAATTTTGTTTTTAATTCCTGAAACTGTCAGAAAAAGGATAAGGCCTAAGAGATTTCTTAAGCTGTAATGAAAACAGCAATGTTAGCAACAGCAACAAAAAAATAAACAATTTAAAAATACTTTTTTTTTTCTGGTGATTAAAGAGATGATTAAGTCTCTCTCTCTCTCTCTCATTGTGTCTGCCACTCAGCTCATGCCCATCCCCCCACTCACACACACACACTCACAACACACATGCACTCAGTCAGCACACATACATTGCTCAAACAGAGGGGACAGAGTGAGTTGAGATGTCTGACAGTTTTTTTTTATTTTCTTTTAATCATACAGTGTTGTAAGGTCATGAAACTATGCATATGTCCTCAGAATGATTTGATCTCTGTATGAATTTTTTTTTAAGTGTTTTGGAAGCTGCAATTTAAAAATAACAAGGACAATTAATGATTCCCTTTTTACTGTCATTTCAAAAACATGTAGACAAAGTTTGGTGAGTATAGTGAACATTTCCTCTGAGGAGAATGCATTAAATCAGAGCTCAATTTAAATATTCAAATCAAAATAGCCGACTTCTCTGTTGGTCGTAGCTGATGACTGTGAATTAGAAAGTTGTCCGTCTTGATAAGAACAATTTATGTACCAAGTTTGGTGTCTGTAGCTAAAACTAACAACCCCCCACTTTTGACAAAAGGTGGCGCTATAGCATGCCTCCTTCACGCCCTTTTAAAAAGCTTTTCCCATTGTCTAGCTATCACTAATACTGATATGTGTTTTTAGTTTCATGTAAATCTGAGGTTGGTGTCTGCCTCAAACTCATCATAACAGAACATTCAAGTTTGACACGTTGCCATGGCAACGCCATATCAGATATCAATATCCCCACAACAGATTTACATCGGGCCGTGTTTTGTCATTATTCTGATGAAGTTTTAAGTAAATCGAGTAAAAATAAGATGCTGAATTCAAAACATTTTGAAAATGACTCACTTCCTGCTGCCAGTTGGTGGCGCTATAACGTTGACTCTTAATAGTCACATATATACGATCGGCTATCATACAACAAACAAACCAATGAAGTTTGATAAAATTCAGGAAATGTATGTGGATTGTTATTAGACATTTTCCTGTTTCTCATTTCTCGCCATAATTTCCACCGCCTCGCTACGGGCAAAACCGTTCAAGATATCAAAAATCCCCTCGCAATTTTTCGTCCCCAATGTCTTGAGATCATGTTCACCGAGTTTCGTGGCGAACGGGTTGAAAACCTCAGAGGAGTATTTCAAATTCCAGAGCATGCCTTTTTTTAAACAGCCCTGAATAGCTGACTTCCTGTTGGGCGGAGCCTATGACATAAAGTGTGAAAGTTGTTCGGCTCAATGAGATCTATAAGTGTACAGAGTTTCATATAAATACATGCAAGTCTGTGTGAGCTATGGTTCAAGATTTCTGAAGGTGTTCCAGGGGGCGCTGTAGAGTCCCTGTGCCACGCCCGGGTCCAGCCTCTGCGGCGTCCTGATGGCCGCAGATTCCAATGTAGTGTGCCAATTTTCAAGAGTTTTTTGAGCATGTTAAGGCCCCCTAAAAACCCCCGGAAGGTTAAATAAAAAATAAAAAAAAATAATAAAGAATAATCCTTAGAAGAACAATAGGGCTCTTCGCCCCTTCGGGCTTGAGCCCTAATAATAACAAATAATCCTAAGGAAAACAATAGGGCTCTCGCCCCTCCAGGCTTGAGCCCTAAAAATATACAGTTTACAGTTATGATCCTGTTTTTCCCCATCATGCACTGGGGCATGAATAATTAAGGTTAAAGAAATAAATAAAAAAGTATAATAAAGGTTAACATTTTCAATGTTTTGAGTTGTATTTACACTGTTTTACATGGGTTGATTTTATCATTAGGTTTAGTATCTTTCTTGTTTTGTGATTATCTGGAGCTTAATTTTCTACTCAAAATGACCAATTCATACTCAAACACTATCCACTGATTGTTACCGTCAATGTGTATGGTGTACCAAGTATTGAGGTCTCTGTGTTTAATTTGGGTAATAATTGTATTGAGTGGAAATATTATCTTCAAAGGATAACAAGCTGTCCTACTTGCTTACTTACATGTATGCAAATGAACCACATGTTTAATAGCATGATTGTTTTCCAGTGCTAACTTGTTTGAGTAAATTATATAAACTGTAGGGTAATGTACTTTATAAGTGCATGTTTAACAAAATAACTAGATAGATATTACTCATCAATCTCTAACTGACCATGTTAAATTTACTAATTTCCTTCGTTAAATGTACCTAACTTTGTTAGATTTTACTTAATTAATTACTTAATGAATAAATAATGAATTAGCAAAACAAAAAATTAAGTAAATCTACTTTTTGTTTTTTTCAGTGTGCTTGCATTTTTAAGGGCTGAAATTCAACATGGCTGTATATCTAAGATGTGAACATTTAAATACCAAAAATATTTCACACACACTTTTATTAATACAATTTCAATAATCCATATTTATCTTTCAGACTTCACTGCGATCTAATTTATTTGACTTTAAAAATTGGCTTAAAACCAACAGGCGGTTCAAGCAGGTGTTGACAAAAGCAACAGGTAGAGCAAATAATTTATCAAAACAAAACAAAATGAAACAAAACTGGTTTCCAGAAATGCTGCAAATAGTATGCATTTCATGATTATCAGGGCCAGTACAGTTTCTCTCAATGAATTTGATCTACAAAAATCGGTAACACTTTAGAATAAGGTTCCATTAGTTAATGTTAGTTAATGTATTAATTAACATGAACAAACAATGAATAATACATTTATTACTGTATTTATTCATTCTTCGTTAATGTTAGTTAATGAAAATACAGTTATTCATTGTTAGTTCATGGTAATTCACAGTGCATTAACTAATGTTAACAAGCACAACTTTTGATTTAAATAATGCATTAGTAAATGTTGAAATTAACATGAACTAAGACTTATAAATGCTGTAGAAGGATTGTTCTTGCTTAGTTCATGTTAACGAAAGTAGTTAACTAACATTAACTAATGGAACCATATATTCTAAAGTGTTACCACAAAATCTGCAAAAGCAAAGCTTCTGATAAATTGAGATCAATCTTGTACAGCTCTGTTGTAGAGTTTTGGCCCACTCTGGCCACTCCACAAAAAAAAAAAAAAAAAAGAGCCCCTGCTCTCTCTCACTCTCTCTTTTTTCAGACATCTGTCTTAACCTAGCTCACGCAAAGTAGAGTTAATGGAGCAGAAAATATTATATATTTAAATAAAAATATTTGTGTAAAAAAAAAAAAAAATGCCTTTCCTTGTAGCTTGATATCTTTTATTGTAAATTTTTTCAGAACCAAAATAACATTCACAAAGTTGTCAGAGAGGTGTTACAACACATTACAAGGACAGAACAATAAAAACACAACTTTTAAATATTTATTATAATTATACCAAGCTTCACCCAGGATTCGAACCTAAAGAGACAAGCTCTAACAAAATACCAATCATGCCCACTGGATCACTCCCCCAACCCACATAGTGAATTCATGAGAGCAACATATATATTATATAATTTGTCAATCCGCTTAACTGATTTGTTGTTTGTACGGTTTCATACCAATACTTAAAAATAACCACTAGGTGTCACCGTAGAGACGAGTGTCTAATTGTTTCGAAGCCTCTGCATCAGAGAGCTGCACGGGTCCGATTTTGTAAATCCGCACCCGCCCGTACCCGCAGTGCTTAAAACCGCATCCGACCCATTTTCCGACAGCAGCACTAATTAAAATCCGCACCCGACCCGCACCCGAAATCAAATCAGTTAAGCCAATCACATTAGAAACGCTTTTTTACAAATTTTATTGCCAGGTCATATAAGTTATTTATGGAAAACTCTTTTTAAAAGATATTTGTTTTTTATACATTTTATCTTAATTTTGATCAATATTTTATCAATCAATTGCCCATATTTAAAAAAATAAGGAGCAAATATATAGCCGACAATGTAATAACCTTAGTGTAATTGACAGAATTACTAAAAAATATTTTGCTACCTAAAAGTTAAATATTTTTTGTGTCACGCATGCATGCATGTCTATTTCCCTCATATTAAATATAAAACGCCTGTGGACTGATATTTTTCCAATGTCTGGACTCCTTTATTAATGGAGTAAACAGACGTTTCAATATATTGGTATTAAATGCATTTTCTGAGAATTTATATTTCACGTTTATACTGCAAATGTCGAAATACGTGCTCTTTGGTCCATCAGTGCTTGAGCCAATGATCACATTAGAATAAAATCTCATAATAAAATACAAAATTGACTGATTTATGAATGTATATGCATAGTTCTCATCAGTCGGAAATACAGATAAACGCTTTTATTTGTTGTACTTTTGATCCTGAAAGAAAACAGAACAACAAAATAGCTCAAACGCACCCATTTTTAAATCGTTCACAGCTGAGCATTGCGAGAGGCGGATCTGCGCCAGAGCACACATGTGAATGAGCTGCACAAAGTCATTTTCAGATGCAATTAAAAAAAAAACTACCCTGGATAGCCTAGATTAGGCCTATATTCACAAATGTGTTAGCTATGGAATGAAATATCTGATATTCCGATTGTCAAATACATGCACGTGGAAGTGTATTGTGTATTATAAGTTTATTATGACACAAATTTTGAAATAGGCTTAAATATATATATTTAAACGGAAAACAAAAACAACAAACTATACATCTGTTAACTAATGACTCATGCAGCTGTTCGCGCGGTTGTGATTTTTTAGAAAAGTGCAACGTAGTATATTTACGTTTGCACATTAATGTTTTGAACCCGTGTTTAGACCTGTGTCTGGCCCGACCCACACCCGTATCGGACACAGTTGGATATTTTTCACTCGTTTCAGCCAAATTTGCGGGTCACCCGCCCCGTGCAGGATTCTACTCTGCATATTTACTTCGACTGTTTCAGAGTTTCATGAAGCCTCGCTCTACTCACCACTACCTATGCTTTCTATGTACTGTGATATCTTGACAAGCAATCGCTCGCTCACCATCCTTAAATAAAAGAGAATAAGGAAAATCAAAACAAAAAATCAAACACAAAACATAGTTCGCAGGGCAAGCCACCACTGAAGTGCCACCAGCAGCTCTTGAATAGGCAGAGGCCTCAGGTGTTTTCTCTGCCCCCACCAATTAGCAGCTGAATTCAGTAAAGAAATAAAAAAGGACAAAGAACAGGGGCTCATAACATATTTGTAATTCTACTCATCTCTTCTGCCTTTCCTCTCCTCTTCTCTTTTCTCACGTTCTCCTTTGTTTATCTTTTTATACCCGTTTCATTCTTCTTCTTCTCTCTCTGCTAAACTACTGCTAAATTTTGAAAAACAAAGTTTCTAGCATTTGTAAAACTGCATTTTTCCATCTCAAAAATATATCTAAATTACGACCTATGCTCTTATTGTCAAATGCAGAAATGTTAATCCATGTGTTAATGACCTCAAGGTTAGATTATTGTAATGCTTTAATGGGTGGTTGTTCTGCACGCTTAATAAACAAGCTCCAGCTAGTCCAAAATGCAGCAGCTAGAGTTCATATTAAAACCAGGAAGTATGACCATATTAGCCTGGTTCTGTCAACACTGCATTGGCTCCCTATTAAACATTGTGTAAATTTTAAAATCTTGCTTATTACTTATAAAGCCCTGAATGGTTTGGTGAGTGTGATTTCGACAAGTACAACATGTTCCTGGATCAACATCCTTGTTGATTCTGGAACAACTATCCAGTCAACCAGTCAAAATTGAGATCTATTTCAGGATATAAAATCCGATCCAGGATCATCAAAAGATGTTGATCCAGGAACATGTCTTGGCCGAATGGTATTTGAACGAGCTCTTGTTACATTATAGTCCTCCACGTCCACTGTGTTCTCAAAACTCTGGCAACTTGAATACCTAGAACATCAAAGTCAACTGCGGGCGGCATATCCTTTTCCTATTTAGCCCCTAAACCCTGGAATAACCTACTTTACATTGTTCGGGAGGCAGACGCACAGTTCACAGTTCTTGCAGTTCAAATCTAGATTAAAGACCCATCTCTTTAACCTGGTTTACACATAACACACTTACATGCTTCTAATGTCCAAATCCATTAAAGGATTTTTAGGCTTCATTAATTAGGTAAACCGGAACCGGGAACACTTCCCATAACACCTGATGTACTTGCTACATCATTAGAAGAATGGCATCTACATTAATATTAGTCTGTTTCTCTCTTATTCTGAGGTCACCGTAGCCACCAGATCCAGTCTGTATCCAGATCAAATGGTCACTGCAGAGTAGTACCTGTACTATACGTTCTGTCATGATGATTTATGACTTTGACCTTTGACCTTTTGACAGGTTGAACTTCCGGTGACCTCATGATGGATGGGCGGGACAAATGAGTTCAAGGGTTAACCTATGACCTTTCCCACGCATCGATCATGTGGTTTTGACAGAAAGTTTTACCCTATTGACCTAATTAGTTCTAAATCATGGTTTTGACGGCTAGTTTAAACGGAAGATGAAAGACTCCTCACGCATCGATCATGTGATTTGACAGAAAGTTTTACCCTATTGACCTAATTAGTTTTAAATTCTAAAGGTATATCAAAGACTCCCCACGCATCGATCATGTGGTTTTGACAGAAAGTTTTACCCTATTGACCGTTAGTTTGTTTGAAGTTTGTGCCAGATAGCTTGTTTGAAGTTTGTGTCAGTTAGCTTGTTTGAAGTTTATCACAGTTATACGGTTATGTGTGTGTGTGTGTGTGGTTATACGGCTGCTTCCCCCCCCTCCCATTACATTCATGAGCGGTGTATAAATGGGGTCGGTGTGTTCTACATTTTATATATATATAAAAACATTCTATATTTTCTATAATCTAAAAAACAATTAAAGGTTGAAAAACATTTCAGTTATATAATTTATATAATCTAAAACACATTTTAATTATTTCACATTTATATATATAAAGCATTATATAATTTATATAATCTAAAACACATTTTAGTTATTTCACTTTCATATATAAAACATTATATAATCTAAAGCGATTTAACTAAGGTTGAAAAACATTCTGTTCTTTTAAAAAAGGTTATAAATGAAACTGTATAAAAAAATATACTGAAACCGACTGTTTCAGATAAAACAAGATCCATTTTCTTTTAGAGAGCTGAAGGTCCCAGTGCTTGCACACTACAGTGCACACTCGTCGGAATTTATTACAAAACATAATATCTTCAAAGCCATTTTTTAATTAAAACCAAACGTATCTCACGCGGGAGTACCATGTTTTTGACAGTTTTCTGACGGTTCACCTATGAATTACGGTTGGTGCGCGGCTAGCATCTCTTGTACCCCTCTCTCTCTCCCTCTAATGCCTGTGTACACACATTCGTCTCCAAGTCTTATTTTCTTCTTTTAATGAATATAAACACATTATACATTCGCAAACAATATAAAACAAAACATTTACAATAGTTTTAGTCATCACTAAAAATATATATTTTACCAGGATCGGGGAAAAAATATAAAATCGATCAAAGCCTGTTATGCTATTTTTACAGTCTATGGCGACTTTAAACCATATTTCATATCACCCCGTAATTTTCTTCAAGTTTTTGCTGTCTTATTTTATCTGCTGGTAGAGATATAAAAATAAAAATAAAAACTATTCATTGATCAAAGCCTGTTATGCTATTTTTACAGTCTATGGCGTCTTTAACCCATATTTTATATCATCCCCGTAATTTTCTTCGTGTTATGCAGATTATGCAGTCATCTGCTGATAGAGATATTTTAACACTATATTCATAAAGTATGTGTTATTTGACTTAATATCAACGCGTCTAATGTCCCAATCACCGCCAGACTGTTTTGTATGAAAAAATACTTTTATTTTGAAAATATGACGACATCCTGTGACGCGTGCTTAGCTTTCCCTGCTACAATGCTATGTATAGGATTTCAGAAAAAAACAAAAACCAATTCAGCTCCGTTAAATCGACGTTTTGCCATCGCGTTATCCGTTTGTCATCTATGAACACGACATCGCGGGGATGTATGTGCTCCCGGTTAGGAATGCACGGGTCTACCGGTCTTCCTCCAGTGGAATTCATACGCAAGGCATATTAATGATTATTGTATCAGCCCTAAACCCTTCCAACGCAGTAAACTGAAGTATAACTGATCTTTTTCAGAAAGCGGTTTAATTATTTATTTTGACCGTACACCTAAAGTACCACCACACAATAAAATGCTGCATGGACGTACATTTTTAATTAAATTTAGTTTTTTAAGCGATCTATTTTAAACAATAAATAAAATATGAAATTATATATGACGGCATGTTACTAAACCGGAACATACATTTTAAACGTGTTTATCAAACCTATAAAACACATCGCAGTAACAGACATGTTACTAAACCAAAGCAAATCATTTATCATTCATTTTTTTAATCATGTATTCAACCAATACTTATACAACATATACAAACACGTTAACGTTTTAAACATTTTAAACAAAAACTAATCATAAACGCAGCCTTCTCAAAATTACAGACATGTACAATCATGCTGATCACATATTATGGATATTCAGACTTTTAGCCATTAATACGTTTTAGGATAATGAAAAACACAGACGTCTGAGGGATGCCAAAATATCTCCAGTCCCCCAAAACCCACTCAGACTCCAGGGGTTAAAGAATATGAAAATAAATAATTATATAATGACATCATCATCCTAAAGCAATTCATTAAACAAAAAAAAGTATTCAACATATAAGTTAATCAAACTTATAAAACAAACCATACTCTTCTTTTTTTAAAAAGATAACTTATTTTAAATGTGATAGCATAGTATATACAATAAACATTTCTGATGATACATATAAAAAATTATCCCTTACAGTTTTAGACCGGTGAGAGATGTCCAAACATGAATGAAATATCCCCAAAATAAAATAATACGACTTAAAAAATAAAATAAAAATGATTAAATCATAAACAGAATCTCACAGGTCTCCGTAGTGAAATGTATGTGAGACCTGAGGGGCTGCTTCACGCACACCCCGCGCAGGCGAGGGTGGAGTTCCAGACCACATGATCAAAGTGTACATTAGAATGGATAGAATGGTGTACATAGAATGGTGTACATTATTTCAAAGCTAACATTAATGTAATGTTTTTTAATAATCAGTACCCCCACTACATCTGATGTCCGTTGATTCTTAATTCAACAAAATGATGATATATATTACCTAAAATATTTTATATTTTTATATAATGTAATATTATATAATAAAAAAATTATTTATATCATATTATATCATATCATATATATGATCATATTATATCCGATGCGTCATGCATTAATCACTTTAGATTCTTTAAAGTTCTTATTTTTAGCACCATCTTCAAAGTTTTCATACCATCTCTCTCTCTCTCTCTCTCTCTCTCTCTCTCTCGATCACACCCACACACACACACACACACACACACACACACACACACACACACACTCTCTCTCTCTCTCCCTCTCTCTCCCTCTCACACACACACACTCTCTCTCTCTTTCTCTCTCTCTCTCCCTCTCTCTCTCTCTCTCTCTCTCTCACACACACACACACACACAATATGAAACATGATGCCAAAGTCTTTCTGTATGTTTTAAAAATAAAAAATAAAAAATATTGATTTAACTTTAAATCTATGCTGAGGAGCTCGTTTGTTTGTCACAGTATAGACTGTGAAGTTTAGATTAAGTTGTTTTATCTTTTAGAAGAAAGACCCTCGATCGTATTCAACCATTACAGATGGTTCAGGAAAGACCCACGCATCCTAGAGATGTAATTTATGTGCGTTGCTACGGTCGTAAACCTTTCACATATCTACGGTGCTTTCAGACACAGAGCAGGAAAGACATTTGCAGGCCCTCTGCTTAACCGTCCCAAAATACCTCCATTTAAAAGTAAAAATATTAAAATCACCGCCTGTACATCTAACAGGCTGTAGTTCTATTTTATATGTTTTGTATTAAAAGTACTATCCATATTATATTCCTTATTTAAAACAATATATTTAACCGACAGTATCCCCCCAACGTGTGTTTTCCATCAGTTGTTTGCCCTTCAGCCTTATTACGTAGTGCTTTTCATTTAGCATACTGTAAGATCCCTTTACAATAGTGTAATGAAAGTTAACTTTTCTTAAAGTTTATAGTTGTATTTTACTGTATCCCCATCCTTCTATCCTGTAGATTGTATGCGTACTGTAAAATAACAAATATACATCTTGCTTAAAGTCACTAAAATAATTACACCTACAATTTGAAACGTGTTTAAACACATTGTGTGTCACTAAAGCAAGGCACACCGTCTATCGTCTTATTTTTTTAAATAACCGATGACAAATCGTCTCTTCATATAATTTATCCACCCGAGTGCTTTTCTCACACGAGTAGAAAACTCTTTCTCTTTGGATGTGTTTGGCAGAAACATAATTTCTACATCAGAATTTTTTTTTAAATGTACGCTGAACTTTTCTTATTCGACAGAAATTTTCAAATTATTTACCCGGCCTATAACACTCGGTGTAAATGTTCTTACCTAGAACAGAAAACATATGCTTTGACTGTTTTGTAGATGCCAACAGATTATGTCAAGGGTGTTTCACATCTAAGAATCCCGATGTTTTGTAAATCACATTTTTCTTACACCTCGAGATTTAGCCGTATCAAGATTTTGGACGGCCGTTCACAATTTGTTTGTCGGACCGTACATTTTTATGCGATCTTTGTGTGGCGTCATCGTAATAGGAATAAATGAAAATTAAGAAATTAAGTTACAGTTTTTCTCTTTGAGATATTTATTTTAGCTCAACTTTGTGTCTGTCCAAAAAAATGTGATCGCATTAAGCATCGACGCAAAAATGAAGTCTAGCTGTTTTGCCCTTAAAACGATTACAACCTAAACAAATCAAACGGTACACTCGTTAAAGTTTCCACACTCTTGTGAGATACATTTTGTCCATAACCTTTTGTGTATTCGAGCGACCAAATCACTAAGAAAGAGAGTATAGTGAGAAAACTAACGTTTACAACTCATATAGAATTCAGAATACAATTGTTAAAGTATTTTTATTTTTTTGTTAAATGTTGATTTGTAAATGATATTTTTTTTACTCCGTTAGATTTAGTCATCATGTTCGGATAGCCGATGACACAATTCACATTTTTATTTTTAAGACTCCTGTAAGTCCATGCTAACTCTCGCGTGGGAAAGAGAGCGGGGTGAGCGCATTCTATTCATTTAAGAAAAATTATTAAACACTTGACCTAACTTTTTTATTATTTTGACAAAACACGACATGATGACATTAAACAATGTTATCATTTCCTACGGCCATCTTCTTCGATTCAAATAAAGCAACATCTCTAAAATTGTCAATTTGTGACTCGTAAACATGTATAATTTATTTATTTATTTATTTTTACCAGAGATAGTCGACCGATCTGTTGACACGTTGTTTTGCAGTTTTCTGATGAAGAGTTTTCTCTGACTGCGGTCAAACATTCACTGCCTGTTGATAGGAATTTTACAGCATAACAATATCGCCCCTACATCTAGAGCTCTTGTTCATATAGCCGATGACCGTATTCACATTGTTTCAGCATTTGCCGCTTGACATTAAAGAGTAGGCCTATGCGTACTCCCCTTTGGTCGTAAGCATCATCATCTACCGTGCGCTGAGATTTTTCTGCTTTGTCCACTTTTGACGGATTTGCTAGAGGGACTATGTCGCCTTGTTGTAACGTGATTACGTTTAAGATCCATAAGATTGCACTACATTCACCTGAAAAGGTTATAGATATAGTCTTTTATACAGGAAATGTGTATCAGAATAACAATTACCTAACAGTGAAATCCACTCTTCTAAACTATTGTGAAAACTTTTAATGTTGATCTGGCCCACCAGCCGTGTATCTTTTTCATTGTTTTTTAGATAAAGACTATTCTCAGAGTTTGGTCAAACAGACAAAAACATGAACAAAATAGAGTACAAGATGATTAAATGATTGTCAAGAGAGTGTTTAAACTGAGATTGTGATGCACTTTAGAGCTTTTTTCTTGTCTACCTGTTTCACAAAGACAAATAATAGCCACTACCTCGACTTTTAAAATGAGCCTTACCATCTTCTGTTATGACTCTTATACTTAATACAAACCCATCTACTACACTAAAGTTAGACATTAAAAGTCATGGATGTCGTGGATGTGGTATTTTCATCGTATGCATCTCTAAACAGTACTTCAATAAATAAATCGCTGTCACGTCTAAATAACCCGCTATTCTTTAAGAAAACCGCGAGGCAAGCAGTTTCTGACATCTATTAATTCACTTCATTTTTTTCACCACAGCAAATGTTTTGTTTAGCATACATGTTAGTCAGTTACATAGGCGTCATGCATGAAGTTTATAGTTATTTAAAATAATTATGATAGAGTTACAGGTTTAGGTTAGTGGGGTGCCTGTAAGCGGTGAAAACTTCGAGCATCGGAGACGACAGTGTTACTCAAACAGCCCATATCTTTATCTTTTAACAAAAACTGTCGTATTACATGTTACTAAGACAAAATCTGTAACAGCGTTTATTAATATGTTGAAATGAAAATAAACATACAAAACTTTATAATGACCGTGAGTTCAATATCGTTCAACAATACTTTTGCACACTCATTCGACTGTATTTATTACCGTCGTTCTCATGTTCCTGCTGTTCATAATGTATATATAATCCTTCATTGCTCTGTTCATCATGTACATACGATCCCTACATTGCATTCATATTTATAATCTGTATATACTCTGATCAATATCGTATATAGCAACTACACTGTATATTCTGTATAGCTTTACTTACTCTGCACTTTTATGTATATAAAACACTATATTCTTGCACTTCTGGTTAGATGCTAACTGCATTTCATTAGCTCTGTACTTGTACTCTGCATAATGACAATAAAGTTTAATCTAATCTAATCTAAACAAGTACAATCGTACGCTTCCAGGACTTTGCTCATTCTTTCTGTTTAAATTTGTTTAAACGGACTTTCGCATTCTTATCTTATTTTCACCAACTAAGTGTTATTCCTAGGCCTTGCGGATTGTTTTCTAGTTTTGGCCCTCAACCTCTTTGTTCATACGGAGTGATATCTCTGTGAATCTGTTCGATTTCATAAAATATATTTTACGTCATATCATTATATTATCCTAGTTTATATCAGATACAAGTTTGTTTCTTCATATTTCTCTTACATCTACCCCCGTTAGAGTATCCGCGACAGTTTACTCATTGTAATGTGCTAAATCATTAAAATCCAAAAAATGAACTCTGAGAAAGAATATCCGGTGAAAGGATTCAAACTTTTATTTCAACAAAACAGTGTTGAATTTACAATGAAGTAATGAAGAAAGTGATCAAATTGTTATTACAAACAATAGGGATGACATGACATCACAAGTTATCTAGCCAGAAAAGAAAATCTCGGCAGGCCCTCAAGTTTTGTTCTACTATGAAATTGTCGACGGTTTCAATAATTTCAGGTATCGCGAAACCATAATGTTTAGCGACTAACATCACACACAAATCCGTTATGCACGTACACAGACAGAGAGTCTCGTTAATGTACATCTCGTCGCTACATTCGGCCGTCACATACAGAATTTTTCTGGTCGTTACACAAATCGGCGCCTTGCTGGTCGTATACAAGCTCGTCAAATCGGGCCACGGATGAATTTTCAGTCTTCTTACAACGTCCATTTCTTTCTTGAGATTTGTTACATGCTTGGAATCCATTGTAAAATCATGATTTGGATCAGATGCATTGTCTATGATTTTACGCATCAGATCAACCATTTGCTCTCTAACATTGTTTAAACATAGAGTCTATGTTGGCTTTTACAGGACACATCTTTCCCTCGGCACAGCCGCACTCCACTCGATCATCCGCAGCAGCGCTGGTAGTGGTAGACATCCTTTTCAGAATTTATTCCAAGACGTAAACGGAGCGTTTTTAAAATCCACGACGATCCAGTGTTTTTAAAATCCACGACGATCCAGATGAAAAATTAGAGAGTGCATCAGTTTCAGACAAATTTGATCGTTGAAGCCGATTCTGTCCGTCCACGTAGATAATATTTTGATTGAAAAGATGTTGCAGTAGCTCCGTCGACCGCACTGTAAAACCCTTGTTCGCGGATCATAAGAAAACCTGCGATAACTGCAGAGTTTATGAGGTCAGCCGCTCACAGGGGATAAAGACTAGGTTGTGGGTGTTGCGCTCAAAAAGCGGAGGAGGGTGAAGGGCCCTGGTTAGGGTTTGACCTGCGAGAAATATGAAGAAACAAACTTGTATCTGATATAAACTAGGATAATATAATGATATGACGTATGTAATGTAGGGATCGTATGTACATGATGAACAGAGCAATGAAGGATTATATATACATTATGAACAGCAGGAACGTGAGAACGACGGTAATAAATACAGTCGAATGAGTGTGCAAAGATAAGAACAATTTATGTACCAAGTTTGGTGTCTGTAGCTAAAACTAATCCCCCCACTTTTGACAAAAGGTGGCGCTATAGAGTGCCTCTTCCACGCCCTTTTAAAAGCTTTTGCCATGGTCTAGCTATCTTTAATACTGATATTTGTTTCGAGTTTCATGTAAATCTGAGCTAGTTATCTGCCTAAAAATCACCAGAACAGAACATTCAAGTTTGACACGTTGCCATGGCAACACTATATTAGATATAAATATCCCCACAACAGATTTTCTTCGACCGTGTTTTGTCATTATTCTGATGAAGTTTGAAGCAAATCAAGTAAAAATAAGATGCTGAATTCAAATCGTTTTGAAAATGATTAACTTTCTGCTGCCAGTTGGTGGCGCTATAACTTTGACTCCTAATAGTCACATATATATGATCGGTATCATACAATGAACAAACCAATTAAGTTTGATCAAATTCAGGAAATGTATGTGGATGTTATTAGACATTTCCTGTTTCTCATTTCTCGCCATAATTTCAACGCCTCGCCACGGGCAAACCGTTCGAGATATCAAAAATCTCTTCGCAATTTAGCATCCTCAATGTCTTGAGATCGTGTTCACCGAGTTTGGTGGTGAACGGGTGGAGTTCCTCAGAGGAGTATATCAAATTCCAGAGCATGTGTTTTTCATAAAACCCTAAATAGCCAACTTCCTGTTGGGCGGAGCTTATGACATGCAGTGTGAAAGTTGTTTGCTTTGATGAGTTATATATATGTACCAAGTTTCATATGTATACGTGCAAGTATGCATGATATATGGCCCTCAGTACTACAGGGGGCGCTGTAGAGCCCCTGTGCCACGCCCGTGTATCAGACTCTGCCCAGCCCTAATGGCCGCAGGTTCCAAGGTGTGTGCCAATTTTCAAGAGTTTTTGAGCATGTTAAGGGCCCCAAAAGCCCCCGAAACCTTGAAGAAAAATAATAATAATAATAAATATAGCTGCAAGCAGCGATGGCGGGCTCAAGCCACCAATGCCATCGCCACCCCGGTGGCATCAGGTAAACTGTGCCCAGCGGGCACATGCATTCACAATATCCCTCTGGCAGTGAGGTTTTAAAGGATATGGCAGTTAAAGGGTTAATCCGAATCATCAAGACTTTAAAATCACATTCACAGAACAATATATATAACTTTAGTGACACTTTACAATAATATTTCATTTCTAAACATTATGTTAACATGAACAATATTTATATAGCATTCATGTCAGTTAATATTCCAAACTTAAACATTAAAACATTGTTTTATTGTGATTTTTTTCCAAGCACATTTTACCAATTCCAAACCATATCAATCTTAATAACTACCATTATTTTTTATTTAATCATTTATGAGTGCTATACAATAGTCCAGGAAAGCTGGAAGAGAAAAACTCCTTATATTCATGTGTGCAGAATTATTGGGCATGTTTTCTTTTACAGATGAAATGCGCTAAAAAAAGAGTTTTAACTCTGTAAAGCCTGTGAGAAATATCAAACACAAATGCAATACAGAAATTGATAAGTTAAGACTTGGCCATTGTACAAAAAATGCTGACTGGGTCATGAGGTCAGAAAAGAAGAAGAAAAAAAACAGGTCAAGAAGAACTGACAAAAAGAATTGCAAAATAATTAGGAATTAATGTGAAGATTAATTTTTAGTCAATTCTGCAAGACAGACTTTCAGGAAAGGAGGTGGAATAAAAAAGAGCTCCTAAATCTTAATCCCGGATTCTGGAAGATATATTCCTCAAACCATCGGACAAGAGGAGGTGGTGCTGGTCCTTCACGAGTCACTCTAATCTGTTCAGAAAGCCTATATATAAAGTCTTAATATATAGTATTTCACAATACTTCATGGTATTCTAATTAAATCATTTTTTTGAATCTTAGATCTCTCAGAACCTGACACAGAGTAATTCTGGAGACTCCAGGAAAGTGGCAGTTCTGTAAAATGTTGGCGCTGGAGACTAAATGCTCCCTGATAGTTTCACACCTAATTCACTTACACACACACACACACACATTACCCACAGTGACAGAGGGACAGAGTTACATCAGATGTTTGATAGTTTTTTAATTTTCTATCATCCATATAGTGTTGTATAGTCATGAAACTATGCATATTTCCTCAGAATGACTTGTCTTCTATGTGTACATTTTTTTGAAGTGTTTAGAAGCTGCACTTTAAAAAAATAAAAAGACATTTACTGGTTACTTTTTTACTGTTATTTCAATAAATCACCACGACAAAACCATTCAAGCTATCCAAAATTCATTCGCACCTGTTCTGTAAGATAAATTCTTTAAACAGTGGTAAAAGAGGATGTGGGGCTGAACCTTCAAGAGTCACTCAAAACTTATCTGTCCATAAAGCCTATAAAGAATTATTTCTTAATATACAGTTCACAATACTTCACTTGTTATTCTAATTAAGTGAGGGTCATTTTATCAGTAAATACATAAAATTCATATTATTTTTCTTTGAAAGATTTCTATAAATGATTTAAATTATACTCGTTTCTACAATAATTATTTAAAAGTAATCCTATAGCTCCATCTGGTGGCCATTATTGGTACTAAGAATTGCAAGCTTGATTTATAAGTTATGATAGTTTTAATTTTATGCTGGCTCTTGAAAATGATAAAGCTATGAAACTTACTGTGCTTCCTTCAAATGATGACTTCTACATATATAAAAAATTATGAAGAGTTGAAATGAAAAATTTTAAAGATATCGTAAAATAACTATTGTATTTTTTTATGTTACTTTAATAAATCGCTATGGCCACACCATTTAAGGTATCCTAAACCCATTTGCAATTTAACATCTTCAGTATATTAGCATCATGTTGAAAAAGTTTGGTGTGAACTACTTATGTCTTCTCGGAGGAGTATGAATTCATTTTTACATGCTGATTTTATCATAAATCCACAATAAAATTTCTGAGTTCTGTATCAATCTGTGTTGTTGTTTGTTTATTTTTATTTTTTTTATTTTTCATAGGAAGATAACTGAAAAGATTACTCTCCTTTTTAATAAATGTGCTTATAAACCAAGAACAAGCTATTTATAGCTGTATTTATAAACTGCTTACTACTGACTATTAATATTGGGACAAGGCTTTATAAAGCATAAACTGACTATTTACTAATGAGTGCAGTTATTATAAAGTGTTACCAATGCATTTACTAATGTTAACAAATTAGACATTATTTTACAGTGTTATTAAATCCTTTAATGACTTATAAGCATTTGTGAAAGAAGCTTAGTCTTGATCTGTGAACTGAACAGTTTTACTGTTACATCCATGAGATTTTAAAAATGTAGATACATGTCATGTCACAGGATGGAATAGGTCAGTATCAAATGAGTTGAAATTATTATTTGCAGCACAAATAAGTATTTTTAGAATTTTGTTTTTAATTCCTGAAACTGTCAGAAAAGGATAAGGCCTAAGAGATTTCTTAAGCTGTAATGAAAACAGCAATGTTAGCAACAGCAACAAAAAATAACAATTTAAAATACTTTTTTTTTCTGGTGATTAAAGAGATGATTAAGTCTCTCTCTCTCTCTCTCATTGTGTCTGCCACTCAGCTCATGCCCATCCCCCACTCACACACACACACTCACACACACATGCACTCAGTCAGCACACATACATTGCTCAAACAGAGGGACAGAGTGAGTTGAGATGTCTGACAGTTTTTTTTTATTTTCTTTTAATCATACAGTGTTGTAAGGTCATGAAACTATGCATATGTCCTCAGAATGATTTGATCTCTGTATGAATTTTTTTTTAAGTGTTTGGAAGCTGCAATTTAAAAATACAAGACAATTAATGATTCCCTTTTTACTGTCATTTCAAAAACATGTAGACAAAGTTTGGTGAGTATAGTGAACATTTCCTCTGAGGAGAATGCATTAAATCAGAGCTCAATTTAAATATTCAAATCAAAATAGCCGACTTCCTGTTGGTCGTAGCTGATGACTGTGAATTAGAAAGTTGTCCGTCTTGATAAGAACAATTTATGTACCAAGTTTGGTGTCTGTAGCTAAAACTAAACCCCCCACTTTTGACAAAAGGTGGCGCTATAGCATGCCTCCTTCACGCCCTTTTAAAAGCTTTTCCCATTGTCTAGCTATCACTAATACTGATATGTGTTTTTAGTTTCATGTAAATCTGAGGTTGGTGTCTGCCTCAAACTCATCATAACAGAACATTCAAGTTTGACACGTTGCCATGGCAACGCCATATCAGATATCAATATCCCCACAACAGATTTACATCGGCCGTGTTTTGTCATTATTCTGATGAAGTTTTAAGTAAATCGAGTAAAAATAAGATGCTGAATTCAAAACATTTTGAAAATGACTCACTTCCTGCTGCCAGTTGGTGGCGCTATAACGTTGACTCTTAATAGTCACATATATACGATCGGTATCATACAACAAACAAACCAATGAAGTTTGATAAAATTCAGGAAATGTATGTGGATGTTATTAGACATTTCCTGTTTCTCATTTCTCGCCATAATTTCCACGCCTCGCTACGGGCAAACCGTTCAAGATATCAAAAATCCCCTCGCAATTTTTCGTCCCCAATGTCTTGAGATCATGTTCACCGAGTTTCGTGGCGAACGGGTTGAAAACCTCAGAGGAGTATTTCAAATTCCAGAGCATGCTTTTTTTAAACAGCCCTGAATAGCTGACTTCCTGTTGGGCGGAGCCTATGACATAAAGTGTGAAAGTTGTTCGGCTCAATGAGATCTATAAGTGTACAGAGTTTCATATAAATACATGCAAGTCTGTGTGAGCTATGGTTCAAGATTTCTGAAGGTGTTCCAGGGGGCGCTGTAGAGTCCCTGTGCCACGCCCGGGTCCCAGCCTCTGCGGCGTCCTGATGGCCGCAGATTCCAATGTGTGTGCCAATTTTCAAGAGTTTTTGAGCATGTTAAGGCCCCTAAAAACCCCCGGAAGGTTAAATAAAAAATAAAAAAAATAATAAGAATAATCCTTAGAAGAACAATAGGGCTCTTCGCCCCTTCGGGCTTGAGCCCTAATAATAACAAATAATCCTAAGGAAAACAATAGGGCTCTCGCCCTCCAGGCTTGAGCCCTAAAAATATACAGTTTACAGTTATGATCCTGTTTTTCCCATCATGCACTGGGGCATGAATAATTAAGGTTAAAGAAATAAATAAAAAAGTATAATAAAGGTTAACATTTTCAATGTTTTGAGTTGTATTTACACTGTTTTACATGGGTTGATTTTATCATTAGGTTTAGTATCTTCTTGTTTTGTGATATCTGGAGTTAATTTTCTACTCAAAATGACCAATTCATACTCAAACACTATCCACTGATTGTTACCGTCAATGTGTATGGTGTACCAAGTATTGAGGTCTCTGTGTTAATTTGGGTAATAATTGTATTGAGTGGAAATATTATCTTCAAAGGATAACAAGCTGTCTACTTGCTTACTTACATGTATGCAAATGAACCACATGTTTAATAGCATGATTGTTTTCCAGTGCTAACTTGTTTGAGTAAATTATATAAACTGTAGGGTAATGTACTTTATAAGTGCATGTTTAACAAAATAACTAGATAGATATTACTCATCAATCTCTAACTGACCATGTTAAATTTACTAATTTCCTTCGTTAAATGTACCTAACTTTGTTAGATTTTACTTAATTAATTACTTAATGAATAAATAATGAATTAGCAAAACAAAAATTAAGTAAATCTACTTTTTGTTTTTTTCAGTGTGCTTGCATTTTTAAGGGCTGAAATTCAACATGGCTGTATATCTAAGATGTGAACATTTAAATACCAAAATATTTCACACACACTTTTATTAATACAATTTCAATAATCCATATTTATCTTTCAGACTTCACTGCGATCTAATTTATTTGACTTTAAAAATTGGCTTAAACCAACAGGCGGTTCAAGCAGGTGTTGACAAAAGCAACAGGTAGAGCAAATAATTTATCAAAACAAAACAAAATGAAACAAAACTGGTTTCCAGAAATGCTGCAAATAGTATGCATTTCATGATTATCAGGGCCAGTACAGTTTCTCTCAATGAATTTGATCTACAAAATCGGTAACACTTTAGAATAAGGTTCCATTAGTTAATGTTAGTTAATGTATTAATTAACATGAACAAACAATGAATAATACATTTATTACTGTATTTATTCATCTTCGTTAATGTTAGTTAATGAAAATACAGTTATTCATTGTTAGTTCATGGTAATTCACAGTGCATTAACTAATGTTAACAAGCACAACTTTTGATTTAAATAATGCATTAGTAAATGTTGAAATTAACATGAACTAAGACTTATAAATGCTGTAGAAGGATTGTTCTTGCTTAGTTCATGTTAACGAAAGTAGTTAACTAACATTAACTAATGGAACCATATTCTAAAGTGTTACCACAAAATCTGCAAAGCAAAGCTTCTGATAAATTGAGATCAATCTTGTACAGCTCTGTTGTAGAGTTTTGGCCCACTCTGGCCACTCCACAAAAAAAAAAAAAAAAAGAGCCCCTGCTCTCTCTCACTCTCTCTTTTTTCAGACATCTGTCTTAACCTAGCTCACGCAAAGTAGAGTTAATGGAGCAGAAAATATTATATATTTAAATAAAAATATTTGTGTAAAAAAAAAAAAAAAAATGCCTTTCCTTGTAGCTTGATATCTTTTATTGTAAATTTTTTCAGAACCAAAATAACATTCACAAAGTTGTCAGAGAGGTGTTACAACACATTACAAGGACAGAACAATAAAAACACAACTTTTAAATATTTATTATAATTATACCAAGCTTCACCCAGGATTCGAACCTAAAGAGACAAGCTCTAACAAAATACCAATCATGACCACTGGATCACTCCCCCAACCCACATAGTGAATTCATGAGAGCAACATATATATTATATAATTTGTCAATCCGCTTAACAGATTTGTTGTTTGTACGGTTTCATACCAATACTTAAAAATAACCACTAGGTGTCACCGTAGAGACGAGTGTCTAATTGTTTCGAAGCCTCTGCATCAGAGAGCTGCACGGGTCCGATTTTGTAAATCCGCACCCGCCCGTACCCGCAGTGCTTAAAACCGCATCCGACCCATTTTCCGACAGCAGCACTAATTAAAATCCGCACCCGACCCGCACCCGAAATCAAATCAGTTAAGCCAATCACATTAGAAACGCTTTTTTACAAATTTTATTGCCAGGTCATATAAGTTATTTATGGAAAACTCTTTTTAAAAGATATTTGTTTTTTATACATTTTATCTTAATTTTGATCAATATTTTATCAATCAATTGCCCATATTTAAAAAAATAAGGAGCAAATATATAGCCGACAATGTAATAACCTTAGTGTAATTGACAGAATTACTAAAAAATATTTTGCTACCTAAAAGTTAAATATTTTTTGTGTCACGCATGCATGCATGTCTATTTCCCTCATATTAAATATAAAACGCCTGTGGACTGATATTTTTCCAATGTCTGGACTCCTTTATTAATGGAGTAAACAGACGTTTCAATATATTGGTATTAAATGCATTTTCTGAGAATTTATATTTCACGTTTATACTGCAAATGTCGAAATACGTGCTCTTTGGTCCATCAGTGCTTGAGCCAATGATCACATTAGAATAAAATCTCATAATAAAATACAAAATTGACTGATTTATGAATGTATATGCATAGTTCTCATCAGTCGGAAATACAGATAAACGCTTTTATTTGTTGTACTTTTGATCCTGAAAGAAAACAGAACAACAAAATAGCTCAAACGCACCCATTTTTAAATCGTTCACAGCTGAGCATTGCGAGAGGCGGATCTGCGCCAGAGCACACATGTGAATGAGCTGCACAAAGTCATTTTCAGATGCAATTAAAAAAAAACTACCCTGGATAGCCTAGATTAGGCCTATATTCACAAATGTGTTAGCTATGGAATGAAATATCTGATATTCCGATTGTCAAATACATGCACGTGGAAGTGTATTGTGTATTATAAGTTTATTATGACACAAATTTTGAAATAGGCTTAAATATATATATTTAAACGGAAAACAAAAACAACAAACTATACATCTGTTAACTAATGACTCATGCAGCTGTTCGCGCGGTTGTGATTTTTTAGAAAAGTGCAACGTAGTATATTTACGTTTGCACATTAATGTTTTGAACCCGTGTTTAGACCTGTGTCTGGCCCGACCCACACCCGTATCGGACACAGTTGGATATTTTTCACTCGTTTCAGCCAAATTTGCGGGTCACCCGCCCCGTGCAGGACTCTACTCTGCATATTTACTTCGACTGTTTCAGAGTTTCATGAAGCCTCGCTCTACTCACCACTACCTATGCTTTCTATGTACTGTGATATCTTGACAAGCAATCGCTCGCTCACCATCCTTAAATAAAAGAGAATAAGGAAAATCAAAACAAAAAATCAAACACAAAACATAGTTCGCAGGGCAAGCCACCACTGAAGTGCCACCAGCAGCTCTTGAATAGGCAGAGGCCTCAGGTGTTTTCTCTGCCCCCACCAATTAGCAGCTGAATTCAGTAAAGAAATAAAAAAGGACAAAGAACAGGGGCTCATAACATATTTGTAATTCTACTCATCTCTTCTGCCTTTCCTCTCCTCTTCTCTTTTCTCACGTTCTCCTTTGTTTATCTTTTTATACCCGTTTCATTCTTCTTCTTCTCTCTCTGCTAAACTACTGCTAAATTTTGAAAAACAAAGTTTCTAGCATTTGTAAAACTGCATTTTTCCATCTCAAAAATATATCTAAATTACGACCTATGCTCTTATTGTCAAATGCAGAAATGTTAATCCATGTGTTAATGACCTCAAGGTTAGATTATTGTAATGCTTTAATGGGTGGTTGTTCTGCACGCTTAATAAACAAGCTCCAGCTAGTCCAAAATGCAGCAGCTAGAGTTCATATTAAAACCAGGAAGTATGACCATATTAGCCTGGTTCTGTCAACACTGCATTGGCTCCCTATTAAACATTGTGTAAATTTTAAAATCTTGCTTATTACTTATAAAGCCCTGAATGGTTTGGTGAGTGTGATTTCGACAAGTACAACATGTTCCTGGATCAACATCCTTGTTGATTCTGGAACAACTATCCAGTCAACCAGTCAAAATTGAGATCTATTTCAGGATATAAAATCCGATCCAGGATCATCAAAAGATGTTGATCCAGGAACATGTCTTGGCCGAATGGTATTTGAACGAGCTCTTGTTACATTATAGTCCTCCACGTCCACTGTGTTCTCAAAACTCTGGCAACTTGAATACCTAGAACATCAAAGTCAACTGCGGGCGGCATATCCTTTTCCTATTTAGCCCCTAAACCCTGGAATAACCTACTTTACATTGTTCGGGAGGCAGACGCACAGTTCACAGTTCTTGCAGTTCAAATCTAGATTAAAGACCCATCTCTTTAACCTGGTTTACACATAACACACTTACATGCTTCTAATGTCCAAATCCATTAAAGGATTTTTAGGCTTCATTAATTAGGTAAACCGGAACCGGGAACACTTCCCATAACACCTGATGTACTTGCTACATCATTAGAAGAATGGCATCTACATTAATATTAGTCTGTTTCTCTCTTATTCTGAGGTCACCGTAGCCACCAGATCCAGTCTGTATCCAGATCAAATGGTCACTGCAGAGTAGTACCTGTACTATACGTTCTGTCATGATGATTTATGACTTTGACCTTTGACCTTTTGACAGGTTGAACTTCCGGTGACCTCATGATGGATGGGCGGGACAAATGAGTTCAAGGGTTAACCTATGACCTTTCCCACGCATCGATCATGTGGTTTTGACAGAAAGTTTTACCCTATTGACCTAATTAGTTCTAAATCATGGTTTTGACGGCTAGTTTAAACGGAAGATGAAAGACTCCTCACGCATCGATCATGTGATTTGACAGAAAGTTTTACCCTATTGACCTAATTAGTTTTAAATTCTAAAGGTATATCAAAGACTCCCCACGCATCGATCATGTGGTTTTGACAGAAAGTTTTACCCTATTGACCGTTAGTTTGTTTGAAGTTTGTGCCAGATAGCTTGTTTGAAGTTTGTGTCAGTTAGCTTGTTTGAAGTTTATCACAGTTATACGGTTATGTGTGTGTGTGTGTGTGGTTATACGGCTGCTTCCCCCCCCTCCCATTACATTCATGAGCGGTGTATAAATGGGGTCGGTGTGTTCTACATTTTATATATATATAAAAACATTCTATATTTTCTATAATCTAAAAAACAATTAAAGGTTGAAAAACATTTCAGTTATATAATTTATATAATCTAAAACACATTTTAATTATTTCACATTTATATATATAAAGCATTATATAATTTATATAATCTAAAACACATTTTAGTTATTTCACTTTCATATATAAAACATTATATAATCTAAAGCGATTTAACTAAGGTTGAAAAACATTCTGTTCTTTTAAAAAAGGTTATAAATGAAACTGTATAAAAAAATATACTGAAACCGACTGTTTCAGATAAAACAAGATCCATTTTCTTTTAGAGAGCTGAAGGTCCCAGTGCTTGCACACTACAGTGCACACTCGTCGGAATTTATTACAAAATCATAATATCTTCAAAGCCATTTTTTAATTAAAACCAAACGTATCTCACGCGGGAGTACCATGTTTTTGACAGTTTTCTGACGGTTCACCTATGAATTACGGTTGGTGCGCGGCTAGCATCTCTTGTACCCCTCTCTCTCTCCCTCTAATGCCTGTGTACACACATTCGTCTCCAAGTCTTATTTTCTTCTTTTAATGAATATAAACACATTATACATTCGCAAACAATATAAAACAAAACATTTACAATAGTTTTAGTCATCACTAAAAATATATATTTTACCAGGATCGGGGAAAAAATATAAAATCGATCAAAGCCTGTTATGCTATTTTTTACAGTCTATGGCGACTTTAAACCATATTTCATATCACCCCGTAATTTTCTTCAAGTTTTTGCTGTCTTATTTTATCTGCTGGTAGAGATATAAAAATAAAAATAAAAACTATTCATTGATCAAAGCCTGTTATGCTATTTTTACAGTCTATGGCGTCTTTAACCCATATTTTATATCATCCCCGTAATTTTCTTCGTGTTATGCAGATTATGCAGTCATCTGCTGATAGAGATATTTTAACACTATATTCATAAAGTATGTGTTATTTGACTTAATATCAACGCGTCTAATGTCCCAATCACCGCCAGACTGTTTTGTATGAAAAAATACTTTTATTTTGAAAATATGACGACATCCTGTGACGCGTGCTTAGCTTTCCCTGCTACAATGCTATGTATAGGATTTCAGAAAAAAACAAAAACCAATTCAGCTCCGTTAAATCGACGTTTTGCCATCGCGTTATCCGTTTGTCATCTATGAACACGACATCGCGGGGATGTATGTGCTCCCGGTTAGGAATGCACGGGTCTACCGGTCTTCCTCCAGTGGAATTCATACGCAAGGCATATTAATGATTATTGTATCAGCCCTAAACCCTTCCAACGCAGTAAACTGAAGTATAACTGATCTTTTTCAGAAAGCGGTTTAATTATTTATTTTGACCGTACACCTAAAGTACCACCACACAATAAAATGCTGCATGGACGTACATTTTTAATTAAATTTAGTTTTTTAAGCGATCTATTTTAAACAATAAATAAAATATGAAATTATATATGACGGCATGTTACTAAACCGGAACATACATTTTAAACGTGTTTATCAAACCTATAAAACACATCGCAGTAACAGACATGTTACTAAACCAAAGCAAATCATTTATCATTCATTTTTTTAATCATGTATTCAACCAATACTTATACAACATATACAAACACTTTAACGTTTTAAACATTTTAAACAAAAACTAATCATAAACGCAGCCTTCTCAAAATTACAGACATGTACAATCATGCTGATCACATATTATGGATATTCAGACTTTTAGCCATTAATACGTTTTAGGATAATGAAAAACACAGACGTCTGAGGGATGCCAAAATATCTCCAGTCCCCCAAAACCCACTCAGACTCCAGGGGTTAAAGAATATGAAAATAAATAATTATATAATGACATCATCATCCTAAAGCAATTCATTAAACAAAAAAAAGTATTCAACATATAAGTTAATCAAACTTATAAAACAAACCATACTCTTCTTTTTTTAAAAAAGATAACTTATTTTAAATGTGATAGCATAGTATATACAATAAACATTTCTGATGATACATATAAAAAATTATCCCTTACAGTTTTAGACCGGTGAGAGATGTCCAAACATGAATGAAATATCCCCAAAATAAAATAATACGACTTAAAAAATAAAATAAAAATGATTAAATCATAAACAGAATCTCACAGGTCTCCGTAGTGAAATGTATGTGAGACCTGAGGAGCTGCTTCACGCACACCCCGCGCAGGCGAGGGTGGAGTTCCAGACCACATGATCAAAGTGTACATTAGAATGGATAGAATGGTGTACATAGAATGGTGTACATTATTTCAAAGCTAACATTAATGTAATGTTTTTTAATAATCAGTACCCCCACTACATCTGATGTCCGTTGATTCTTAATTCAACAAAATGATGATATATATTACCTAAAATATTTTATATTTTTATATAATGTAATATTATATAATAAAAAAATTATTTATATCATATTATATCATATCATATATATGATCATATTATATCCGATGCGTCATGCATTAATCACTTTAGATTCTTTAAAGTTCTTATTTTTAGCACCATCTTCAAAGTTTTCATACCATCTCTCTCTCTCTCTCTCTCTCTCTCTCTCTCGATCACACCCACACACACACACACACACACACACACACACACACACACACACACTCTCTCTCTCTCTCCCTCTCTCTCCCTCTCACACACACACTCTCTCTCTCTCTCTCTCTCTCTCTCTCACACACACACACACACACACACACAATATGAAACATGATGCCAAAGTCTTTCTGTATGTTTTAAAAATAAAAAATAAAAAATATTGATTTAACTTTAAATCTATGCTGAGGAGCTCGTTTGTTTGTCACAGTATAGACTGTGAAGTTTAGATTAAGTTGTTTTATCTTTTAGAAGAAAGACCCTCGATCGTATTCAACCATTACAGATGGTTCAGGAAAGACCCACGCATCCTAGAGATGTAATTTATGTGCGTTGCTACGGTCGTAAACCTTTCACATATCTACGGTGCTTTCAGACACAGAGCAGGAAAGACATTTGCAGGCCCTCTGCTTAGCCGTCCCAAAATACCTCCATTTAAAAGTAAAAATATTAAAATCACCGCCTGTACATCTAACAGGCTGTAGTTCTATTTTATATGTTTTGTATTAAAAGTACTATCCATATTATATTCCTTATTTAAAACAATATATTTAACCGACAGTATCCCCCCAACGTGTGTTTTCCATCAGTTGTTTGCCCTTCAGCCTTATTACGTAGTGCTTTTCATTTAGCATACTGTAAGATCCCTTTACAATAGTGTAATGAAAGTTAACTTTTCTTAAAGTTTATAGTTGTATTTTACTGTATCCCCATCCTTCTATCCTGTAGATTGTATGCGTACTGTAAAATAACAAATATACATCTTGCTTAAAGTCACTAAAATAATTACACCTACAATTTGAAACGTGTTTAAACACATTGTGTGTCACTAAAGCAAGGCACACCGTCTATCGTCTTATTTTTTTAAATAACCGATGACAAATCGTCTCTTCATATAATTTATCCACCCGAGTGCTTTTCTCACACGAGTAGAAAACTCTTTCTCTTTGGATGTGTTTGGCAGAAACATAATTTCTACATCAGAATTTTTTTTTAAATGTACGCTGAACTTTTCTTATTCGACAGAAATTTTCAAATTATTTACCCGGCCTATAACACTCGGTGTAAATGTTCTTACCTAGAACAGAAAACATATGCTTTGACTGTTTTGTAGATGCCAACAGATTATGTCAAGGGTGTTTCACATCTAAGAATCCCGATGTTTTGTAAATCACATTTTTCTTACACCTCGAGATTTAGCCGTATCAAGATTTTGGACGGCCGTTCACAATTTGTTTGTCGGACCGTACATTTTTATGCGATCTTTGTGTGGCGTCATCGTAATAGGAATAAATGAAAATTAAGAAATTAAGTTACAGTTTTTCTCTTTGAGATATTTATTTTAGCTCAACTTTGTGTCTGTCCAAAAAAATGTGATCGCATTAAGCATCGACGCAAAAATGAAGTCTAGCTGTTTTGCCCTTAAAACGATTACAACCTAAACAAATCAAACGGTACACTCGTTAAAGTTTCCACACTCTTGTGAGATACATTTTGTCCATAACCTTTTGTGTATTCGAGCGACCAAATCACTAAGAAAGAGAGTATAGTGAGAAAACTAACGTTTACAACTCATATAGAATTCAGAATACAATTGTTAAAGTATTTTTATTTTTTTGTTAAATGTTGATTTGTAAATGATATTTTTTTTACTCCGTTAGATTTAGTCATCATGTTCGGATAGCCGATGACACAATTCACATTTTTATTTTTAAGACTCCTGTAAGTCCATGCTAACTCTCGCGTGGGAAAGAGAGCGGGGTGAGCGCATTCTATTCATTTAAGAAAAATTATTAAACACTTGACCTAACTTTTTTATTATTTTGACAAAACACGACATGATGACATTAAACAATGTTATCATTTCCTACGGCCATCTTCTTCGATTCAAATAAAGCAACATCTCTAAAATTGTCAATTTGTGACTCGTAAACATGTATAATTTATTTATTTATTTATTTTTACCAGAGATAGTCGACCGATCTGTTGACACGTTGTTTTGCAGTTTTCTGATGAAGAGTTTTCTCTGACTGCGGTCAAACATTCACTGCCTGTTGATAGGAATTTTACAGCATAACAATATCGCCCCTACATCTAGAGCTCTTGTTCATATAGCCGATGACCGTATTCACATTGTTTCAGCATTTGCCGCTTGACATTAAAGAGTAGGCCTATGCGTACTCCCCTTTGGTCGTAAGCATCATCATCTACCGTGCGCTGAGATTTTTCTGCTTTGTCCACTTTTGACGGATTTGCTAGAGGGACTATGTCGCCTTGTTGTAACGTGATTACGTTTAAGATCCATAAGATTGCACTACATTCACCTGAAAAGGTTATAGATATAGTCTTTTATACAGGAAATGTGTATCAGAATAACAATTACCTAACAGTGAAATCCACTCTTCTAAACTATTGTGAAAACTTTTAATGTTGATCTGGCCCACCAGCCGTGTATCTTTTTCATTGTTTTTTAGATAAAGACTATTCTCAGAGTTTGGTCAAACAGACAAAAACATGAACAAAATAGAGTACAAGATGATTAAATGATTGTCAAGAGAGTGTTTAAACTGAGATTGTGATGCACTTTAGAGCTTTTTTCTTGTCTACCTGTTTCACAAAGACAAATAATAGCCACTACCTCGACTTTTAAAATGAGCCTTACCATCTTCTGTTATGACTCTTATACTTAATACAAACCCATCTACTACACTAAAGTTAGACATTAAAAGTCATGGATGTCGTGGATGTGGTATTTTCATCGTATGCATCTCTAAACAGTACTTCAATAAATAAATCGCTGTCACGTCTAAATAACCCGCTATTCTTTAAGAAAACCGCGAGGCAAGCAGTTTCTGACATTTATTAATTCACTTCATTTTTTTCACCACAGCAAATGTTTTGTTTAGCATACATGTTAGTCAGTTACATAGGCGTCATGCATGAAGTTTATAGTTATTTAAAATAATTATGATAGAGTTACAGGTTTAGGTTAGTGGGGTGCCTGTAAGCGGTGAAAACTTCGAGCATCGGAGACGACGGTGTTACTCAAACAGCCCATATCTTTATCTTTTAACAAAAACTGTCGTATTACACGTTACTAAGACAAAATCTGTAACAGCGTTTATTAATATGTTGAAATGAAAATAAACATACAAAACTTTATAATGACCGTGAGTTCAATATCGTTCAACAATACTTTTGCACACTCATTCGACTGTATTTATTACCGTCGTTCTCACGTTCCTGCTGTTCATAATGTATATATAATCCTTCATTGCTCTGTTCATCATGTACATACGATCCCTACATTGCATTCATATTTATAATCTGTATATACTCTGATCAATATCGTATATAGCAACTACACTGTATAGTCTGTATAGCTTTACTTACTCTGCACTTTTATGTATATAAAACACTATATTCTTGCACTTCTGGTTAGATGCTAACTGCATTTCATTAGCTCTGTACTTGTACTCTGCATAATGACAATAAAGTTTAATCTAATCTAATCTAAACAAGTACAATCGTACGCTTCCAGGACTTTGCTCATTCTTTCTGTTTAAATTTGTTTAAACGGACTTTCGCATTCTTATCTTATTTTCACCAACTAAGTGTTATTCCTAGGCCTCGCGGATTGTTTTCTAGTTTTGGCCCTCAACCTCTTTGTTCATACGGAGTGATATCTCTGTGAATCTGTTCGATTTCATAAAATATATTTTACGTCATATCATTATATTATCCTAGTTTATATCAGATACAAGTTTGTTTCTTCATATTTCTCTTACATCTACCCCCGTTAGAGATTCCGCGACAGTTTACTCATTG